>NW_010576222.1:0-5661 GCF_000687285.1 Phaethon lepturus | reverse complement strand
CTCTCTCTTGCTCTCACTCCTTTCTTCGCCGATAAAGCTTGAAGCCTTCCCAAGCGATAGATAACCGCACGTGTGTTTTAATCTCGACTGGGCTCATCATGTCGAACTCGTAAAGGTCTGGGCTCTTCCGGATCCTTACAAGTCTATAAGGAAACAAGACTCCCTTAGGTATCCAAAGTAAAGTGGTAAGAATCTCCAACATGAGCACCAAAGCCACATTACAATTTCAGAGGTAGTTCCTAAATTACTGGAGTATTCATTACAATCATACCATCTTCGTCTTCAAGAATTTTCAACCTGAGCAAACAACAAATTCAAGCAACAATAACAAAACCAGCTCACAAATAAAGTACCTGAGAATTAGGTCTCAAACAATGCAATTTTTTAAACTGCACTAAGTCATTTCCTCATTTCCTGTTGTTCAGATGCTCTAGCCAGTCATAAGAATGATACAAAGAGAAAGTATCCTCTAGCTATAAACTCCATCCACAGCTAAGTCCTGAAAAGAAAAATATGTATACTAATTCTCTCATCATTAAGTCACTAATTATATTGAAAAAACTGCAACACATTGTTTTGTTTTCTTTTTTTTTTGCCCTTGGGGGTAAAAGTTTGTCTATAATTATCAGATTCATAACTCTTTACTTGCCCTTTTGTTTTAATAATGAAAGAAACTCTTTCATCTGTCTGCAAAATAGTATCGCATTGAGACAGGCTGGAGGAAATATGAAACCCAGCGATGGTTCAGGGCTCTGGAGAAAACAAGCAATATCTATTCCTAACCTCTTATTGACCTGTCACGGGTCTTAGACAAACAAGTTAAACATTCAATTAGTAGAAAAGAAATGAACGTGCTGTTTATTAATTTGGAAGAAAAAATGCAATGTTGTGCATATTAATTCACCTAGTACGCCATGCAACATCTGAACTTCTATTAGATAAATCCCATCCAGCTTCAGATACTCGGTCCTAAGAGGCAACTTGGTAGCGAAATGTCTTACACACAGGTCTGTGCATATTTGCATTACATAGAAGAAACTTGGAATTAATGATTTCTCAATTTCAATATGTCTTGAACCTTGTTTATTTATCATGGATTGAAGCTGACTAACTCCTTGATATCTATTCATTTTAGCTTGTTTTCCACCCCGTATCTGTCCTCCCATACTCCTTCATTCCCTGCTCTTTGCTTTGATCT
This sequence comes from Phaethon lepturus, assembly GCF_000687285.1. Lineage (NCBI taxonomy): Eukaryota > Metazoa > Chordata > Aves > Phaethontiformes > Phaethontidae > Phaethon > Phaethon lepturus. The sequence goes on along the minus strand of NW_010576222.1, from coordinate 4,463 downwards.
TCAACTTCTATCTCTCTTCTGATTTACATCAGTATTTACAACCACCGTCTTAAACCCCATTACAAAAAAGCCTCTTCAGCTCAACTGCCTATCAAGCTGCCTGTCAAACTGCTCTCCTGCCACCAGTGCTACTCATGCCCCCTTCCTTCTTATCTCTTACGACAGGCTGGTATCCTTGTAGGGGCGATACGGACCGGATGGGTGGACTACGGTGGCTGTAAAACCTGGCTGGATCCTTGGGCTCCAAGCACAGCGGACAGAGGTTTGAAGCCCGGCTGGCAGCTGGTTAGCACAGCTATTCCACAGTGGTCTGATACTGTTTAACCTCTTCATCTGGAGCGTGGGGCAGAGTGCATCCTCCACCAGTTTGTGAGTGGAACCAAACTAGGGGGAGAGGGCAGTGTGCTGGAGGACAGGGCTGCTGGGCAAAGGGACCTCAACGAGGTGGACGAATGGGCTGACAAGAACCTTGTGAAGTTCAACAAAGGCAAGTGCAAAGTTTACTCCTTCTCCTCTCCATTACAAGACTAGTAATATAATCTCAATGCATTCTATGCATAGTGTAAAAAAAACAACCAACCAACCAACCAAAAAACCTACACAAACCTTTCACTCCAAAGAGCGGAACAGACTAAAACTTCTGTAACTGCCAAGTCCCTCAGCATTCTAGCAGCAGTGTTTCACTACTGCTCAATAAAATATGGATATTGCTGATTTGTTATTCTATTGTCTGACCTTGAGAATATGTGATCACCACCCATCCACACAGCCTGTACAGAAATCCTCTTCCAATCTGCTGTGCACTGTTGAGTTAAGAAGTTAAAGCTCAGTCTGGTTAATTAGATGTAAGAAAGAATGGGACATAGAAATCTAAACTTGATATAATTCATTTCTGGAGACAGAGAGGTCAAGTGTGCATTACACTTGAGAGTTTATACAGCTTTTCTCTGGGTATTTATTCAATACTGTCAGTCTGAAGCTTCAATAGGTAGGCAGCAACATCCCATTTCAGTGATATGCTAGGAACTGCAGGTAATGCTGGAATTACACCACAATTTACATTGGAGAAAAGACAATTTTAACACAAATAGCTCTGTCCCACAGAGTATCTGTCAGCATGAAAGGGAAGCTGAATGAACCTTACTTGTTTCTTCCCTTGGCCACCAAGTGGAATTAAAAAATTAAAATATATTTATCTGTCCTGTCTAGTTGGTAGCTGGCATTTTAAATATCTGACTTGTTTTCACACAAACAAGAGGTACTGCAAGTAGACTAGGCTTGGGGCCCCATTTCACACCACCTTCTCAGTTTTAGTAGTTTAAAAAGACTTCAAGACATACTTAAAAATGATAAGCAAAAGTCAAACTGATTCTGTTAGTTTTTGGATGAAATCCAGTGCCCCATTCCATTAGAAAGGCAAGGAAGTATAGAAATCTGACTCCAAGAAGCTAAATACATTCATGTATTGACATGAACATTTTTCATAGCAAACGTGGTATCTTGTTTTTTCTTTGTTTTTTCTTTCCTATTGTATACAGATGTTCTCTATACTTGTGATCGTGCATATTTCACTGCATCACACTATTATGAATACTGGGCTATTTTGAAAAGGAGGCATCTGCTCTTCTTAACCATAAATTGTTGTAATGCCCAAGCTTTTTGTTCAGATTTTTTAACTGCAGAACAGCATTTTCCCAGACTCCCAGCTGCATGTTCCCTTGTAATGTTTTGATATGCAGCCATTTATTTCATTGCTATGTTGCTAATTCACATTTCCCTTAGGAGGAAGGTCTGAGGACCTTTATTTGATAATAGATTGTATTAGCTAAATTTGTATTTTTCTCTAGAAGGCAAAAGAAGTACTGCAGGTGATTTTGTGTATACGGTTAATATTAGGACCATTTTTCTTACGAAGTTTTATTGTTGCAGAGAAGTTGAGTGGTCTTGCCTTAAATTTAGAGACCACACAGAAACCTGATGGTTTACTCAAAATTGTAATAGCATACATTAGCTGGCGAGGAGGTTTACAGAGTGTCTGTAACAAAGGGCAGCAACATGGAGCTTCAGGAGATCTATATCTGGAACCCTTCAACTTGACATTTCATTTGTTTATATAAATCACTGTGGACGATGTCTGAGCACTCAAGTTAAAGCAACCCTTAGATTATCACATTCTGAAATCATGAGTAAGAGTAATCAAATTGTCTAAATAATGTGAAGCAGTCTTATTTGGTGCTCTCCTAAAGTAATTACAGTGCCTAGTTTTCTCACTGCAGTAACCTCACAAGCAACCAAAATCTTTTTTTCATAATAAAAGCATACAGGGAAGAATAACAATAGGTATTTTAAAACAAAGGCTATTTGAAGGAATATTCATATGCTGTCTGTATCAACACTACTTATTTTTTAGAAGATTGTCTATACAGAACAATTGGAACAGTTAAATTTAAAAAATGTAACAGTCGTGTTTGCTTTCTGTTTTGCTTTTTATTAGGTTTGGGGGGTTTCATTTCTACATTGTTTAAGTCAATAAGGCTACTTTGGGGTGTAAGAACGAGTTTGAGTGAGTAGGACTCACTATGTGGAAATATCTGCCTGACAGTAATGTACAGGAACTATTAAAAAGAGTTTTCAGATTATTTTCTTTACACTTGGGCACATTCTCTGGGAATCTACCCCTGGCAGCCACTGAAAACGTTGGGAAGGAGGTGATGAAAGAAAATTGACCTGTGCAACTACTCCAGAGCCACTAGTCACTGGGCTAGCTGGGCCAGAGAGGATGTCAAAGGCGGCAGCCCAGATCCAAGCACTAAAATATAAGGATGTGATTATTGTCAAGGGTATTTTATCGCTACTTCTTATCTTTCACAGAGAAAATTACAGTTTGGGAAAATAAGATGGGAGGAAGCGGGAAAGATGAAACTATTTCTGCCATATGGCAAAATTGACTTCAGTGAAAATGCATTTTTGTCTATGTGAAACAAAAAAATAAGGAATAAATAGAAAGTTCAGTTTTTCACAGCTTGGCTGTAGATGAAACACATCTTGTACAGCCATGAAACTATACTGGAATAAGTGCCACTGGGAAAATTAGTAACAGGAACAAGTGATCGTCTGAGCACTAGAACTACTGAACCCTGTTTTTTATAGATGTAAATTGTGTGCTTGGATTCTCTGGTGTTTAATAAAGCAGAAGCTTTGCTTGCTTGTCTGAAGCCCTGTCTGCTTCAGCCTTTCCCTCCATGGTAGCATTAAGCAAGCTTATTGACTACTCGCTGCCTACATTCATGGCATCTTTGGAACTTGCTATTTTTTAAAATCTTATTTTATTAAATTTTGTTCAAGTTAGCCAACTGGATAGACTGCTTTCCCTCCCCCTTCCTCATACTCAGAGTGAGACTTTCCTTAAGAAGCAAGACTAAAAAATTCCCGCAAGCATCTTCCCATTGTACCACAATTAAAAGGAGCTTCCGTAAACATCTGCCCAAGTAATGCATTATCCTCCTTCAAAACTTGTTTTAACATTCTTTTCTGTGATGCTGACTATAAAACAGACAATGATTAGTTTGCTAGCATCCTGAGACCACTGCTTATCTCACAGACCAAAAGTGCCTCATTTTTTCTTGTAGTTTTCAGTTTGTCTGTCTGTCCACTGCCTCGTCTTGGTTGGATTTAGATGGCAAACCCTTTGATAATAATTATATTAATAAAATGACAATTAAGCAGGATACTTGTTAGAATCCTATAGTACTCATCACACTGACCTGCTATCATTGATAAGGGACTGACAGTTGTTCTAATGCACTGAGATATTATTCACATGACAAACAAATACGTCAAATCGCTGTACCAGCCTGCCCAAATTCTAACAAAGTGTTTATCCAAAGCAAACCACTGCTTAAAGTTGGCAGACTCATTATTTTTCATATTAATATGTGTACCAACTTGAGAGTTACTACTGAACTATTCTAGGCCTCCCTCTACAGATGGATTGATGATTGCACTTTGATTTATGGCTCATCACCAGGACATTACTCACAAGGCCTTGATAACTCATTTATATCAGTCAGCATGTGCATTTGATTTGACAGAATCATTATCCACATTATCACCAGAACTCACACATGGACCTCTGCCTTTGCTGTAGAATTGATATTGGATTTGAAATCACTAAACACTATTCAATCCATTCCTCTTCAGAGCCATGCCATACTGCTCACATTGCACTGCAGTCACATAGTATCTAACGCCTATCGCATTCTTTTTTACACACCAAATCTATGAACAACACAAACTTTTTACATCTGTTCTATATTACCTGGTATTTGAGATGTTCCATCTTACAAGTGTCCAGTGGTAAAAGACAAAACCTTGCCGTTATTAAGCTCATCCATACTATCTTTATTTGTAGCGAATTTAAAATTCTATTATTTACTTCTTCTTCTTCTTCTTCTTCTTCTTCT
>NW_010576221.1:0-6789 GCF_000687285.1 Phaethon lepturus | reverse complement strand
ATCATAGCTAGGGAATTAGATTTCATGGTCCCTCCTGCAGTGTCTTTCTACGCAACATATTCCCCCACTTAAAACCTTGGAATAGATTTAACATTTTCAGATGGGTTCAAATGTTGATTTGGTGTTACAAGTTGGAACTTGGGAAAATTTTCTTTCCACATTTTAACTCACAGTATCTCTCTGTTATTTTAAGTATCAGAAGCTATTCTGGGTCTACCACGATCATTCTCACCTTTCCATATATGTTGATGATATTCAGGAAATGATACATGGGATTCTCTACCTTCTTATAAAGTGAAATAAGAAGTACAGGAAGAGATGAGGAGACTATTGAGACAAGTCCAGCAATGTCACAAGTCTTCTCTAAAGAACATTTCCATCTGCCAAGACAGACATCTTAATCCCACAAGTTCATCGAAAACTCTTCAACCCAAATTGGGTCTCTGGCCCACGCTAGTCTCCATTGAGATTCCAAGTCAAATGATCAATTAAAATCCTATTTCTTAGGCTGCAAAATGAATGCTTCACATCCAGCTACCAGTGAAAATACAGATTCTAGCAGAAACTTGTACCTATCTCTCTGTGTTCTTTTCTCATAAACACCACGTTGCCAGTTCCCAGTAGTATTACGCTTGTATAGCAAAGTTCTCTCCAGAGCCTGTAGTCTGGCAATGACTAGTTCACCTGTGACTGATAGACAGAGGTATTACACAAATTGCCTAGTGCTGTTCTTGTGTGACTGAGAGCTTATGTCCCTTTGTGACCTGAATTGCAACAGTAGAATCAAGGTAAAAATGAGACCCTGAACGTTAGTTTAACTTTAGTGCTTTTCTTTGCTAAATACACTTTTCAAAAGCATGTCACTTGATTGCTTAGAACTGCCTTCTAGTTGCAGATTTTAAACTTCAGAAGAAAATATTATGATAAAGTACTCTGGCATTTGTGTAGCACAAAACACAAAACTTCACTAATTCCTGCCCTAAGACCTTAATTTGTGATGGAGCTAGAGCATTTGTTCCACAGAGAACTCTTATCTCAGTTTCAAGAGTCAGGAATTCAGAATATCACAGTTAGTTGCCCTCACAGTGAAAATACGACCCAACCACTGCATCTTGCCATGCCCATATTAGTATTTATTTTGTGAAGACTTGCTTTGCTTCTGAAATTGAATTGTGTTGTCTGCAAAGAGCTGTAGGGCAGTGACTTCATTTCTTTCACATATATTCATTTATTTCATATATTTCACAAATACGGACCATAGGAAAAGTAAATTAAAATAAATTAATTTAGAGACTACACTTCATTTGGGAAGAGATGGACAAGATGACAGTTTGTTTTGGGTTCTTAACTGTATGGATTTTATTATCTCTTTGTATTTAGGTCTAAAGCTAGATGGAACTTTCTCTCACACAACTTTGGTGAGTTACTGGATATATTACAATATATCAGAGTCTTTGGCCATCTCCTAGAAAATCTAGAGATTGGAGGAGAGTAAATAGAGTAAATTAGTATGGCTTCTGCATGACATGATGTGGATGACCAGTCTAGTGGAGCAATGAAGAAGCAGAAGTCCAAAACTACTGGCGAGCTGACTGGAAAGGACACTCAAACAATCCTGCACACCATTATCTCAAAAAGTAGTCCTGTGTGATATGATTTTTCTCACTGCATTAACCATCACAGAGCCATTGGGAGGAAAATGCACATGTGCAATTGCAAGAAAAAAAAAATTGTTTAATACACAGAAACCTGACCTCCAAGAAAAAAAAAATAGTGGCAGGGACAGCTAAGCATGTGCAAAAATGTTCATAGGACAAGCTGTGAAGTTAGGCAAAGACATCCCTCCTGGGCAATTAAAAAAAGACATCCCTCTTGGGAACCTCTGTAACAGCCATCTGGAATTTGCCAGATCCATGGACTACAGTATCTAGACTGCAGCAGTGAAAATATCTGATACATCAAGGAAAAAGGGATCTTACCCCTTTCCCTGAAAGCCTCCCCTAGGTTATTTAGATGATTGGATATTTTTTGTAAGTTAAAAAGAAAAAGCTCTGACCCCTGTGGAATCTGTTCCCTGCAGCACAAAATGTAGGCTTTATTTTACAAAATTGAGGTGGGCATTAATGTTGGGGATGAAAAGCCAAGTGGAATTAGTTTGCAGAAACAGGATTCAAAAGTGGGCATTAGTCCAGAAGAAAGAAGAGTTCCAAATGGGAACATTTGCAACCTGATGCTTTTGCACATAAGAAAAATTAACTCAGCTACCAGTAAATTCACTACCAAGTCTCAGCTTTGAGGAGGAGAAAAAAAATATCTTCCTCTCCAGACACTTTCCCTAGAGATCCAAGAAAAGCATAAGGGAAATGCACAGAAACACCAACAAGCCTCATCAATACCATTCCCTCAAACCTCAGCTCTCATGCTAAATGTGAATGATTTCACAGGTTTTTATGCAAATTACTGACATAGATGTTATGCATAGGATAGGCAACTTTGAAAAAGCTGCCACAAATTATCTGATGCTTCATTTGCTGCTGTTCCTGCAAGGACTGTCACTCTGTTAAAACAATGGACAGTTTGACCCAGAGAAATCACCTAAGGACACCATTAGCCACTATCTTATAAACTTACCTAACTCAGGAGTTGTCATAGTGAGTTGTACAAGGGAACTTAAGGTGGATTGGGACCTTGCTGCTGACCATACAAGTGACACATCCCCAGTTGACAAATTCAAAACAATCTGATTTGGCATGTATGAGGAGTTTAAAATGCAAGATGTGCACTGACAAAGCCAGAAAGACAAATCTTTTCTGTATCTTTCTCCTAAGTGCACAAATGAGGACGCCTAGCACTGCTTTTGCCTGTGTCTAAACTGAGCTGGTTTAATCAATTGATGGAAATGCTACTCACACCAGCAAGGCTGTGGGCAGTGTATTCAGTCCTTCAGTTGCCATGAATATCAAACTCAGCAAAAATATTTCATGAAAAATCATTAACTCTTTGGACTGAGGAAGAATAGCTAACACAGTCACTGTTGAACAAAGATACAGAGTCTACTAACTGGGAAGAATTTGCAAGTATAGACTCTCAACAAGATCCATTAGTTGAAGTGATGCAGTGAAATATGTACATACAAGACAATTTAACAAACTCTTCAGAATAATATATTCACATACCAAATAAAACAGTCCTTTCCAGCGTAGTCACCTTACATGACACAAACTGACCTTCTGGGTATTTTTGTAATCACAAGAGGGAGGAAAAAAGCAAAGGATTTATTTAATTGTAAATAATGGCAAGATTACATAATTATTTTATTTTATTATTTCTGCACTAAAAAAATACATGTCAATAATAAGTGAATGTTATGCTTTGCCTTGGGGTCCGTATTATTGTTTTGTAATGAGCGTTACAAACTGTAGTATCTGTGAACACTACAGGGCTTCACTTACTTAGGAAATCTTAATATTGTTTGCAGGAATATTCTGTGTTGATGGCAACAGTGGCTTCAAAGGACAAAGGTGGGTTATAGTTATAGCCATTGGATTCAATTCCTATGATTATGAATCCACAGTTAATGATGGGACAAAGATATTCTGCAATATGTTGCAAATAAGGAAAATCTTGGTTTTGAACAGTTCTAGGTAAAGCAAGCTGCAGAGAAAAGAGCTTTCTATGAAAATCTCCCTGCCTCCAGCTTCTTGGAAACCTAGCACAAAACACCTTCTAGTCTGATGGGGAGAGAAGCAGTGCTTGCAGAACAGAGTTAACAATACATCAAGGAATGCTTGAAAGACTCTCCATGTCAATAAAGTGGTACTAGCTATTACTGGCCACATGGCTGTATGAAAAGCCATCTACTAGCACTTCACTGATGGCAAAGAAACAGAAGGTGAAGTTGCCCCTGTTAGAAGAAAAATTACAGTTATTGGTATCATTACATCTGGAATCACCACTCAAGGTCAGTTTTAAAGACAATCTACAAAGCAGAAACTTTATAAAAATAAATCTTATTTTAAAAAAGATGAACAAAAGGAAGAAGAGGTTCTACACTCACATGAGGAAATGTACTGAATAAAAATGGAAGACTTATGAATGGCTGGAGAGCAGGTGGGATTACACGACAGTAACATATAAGTAAAATCTAATTAATAGAGAGGGGAAGTGGTTTATTATTTGGACTGTTTAATGCTTTGAGTTATTTTTATTAACACCTATTTTACTCAAACATTGAGAGACACCTGGGAGAAATATCTAATGCATTTTGTATTTCAATGGAGGACTGACAAAGCTTATAATGCGCATATGGGACTTCCAAAGAGCCTTTTAGGGAAAACAGGAGAGATCAGATTTAATATAGCTGATACTTCTACACGAAAAAGCATCCATGACTACAACACCCTAAAGAAGTGTAAAAGACCTCACAGCTTCTTTTTCGTTTTTCAGTACTTTGGCAAGAGTATTTATAATACAGGAGGAGCCAATGTCCTCTAACATTATCTCACAGGATAAGGACAGAGGAGACTGCTACACCACCACACCTACACACCAACAACTTCCGTACTTCATTTTGCCATGACAAAGACTTACGTTTCATAGAAATGGAAGAGCTCACTGTAAATAACCCAGTAGCTGGAGGATGTGAACCAGTTAGATTTCCCCTAACAGTCTATAAACTGTCATGAGCATTTTGATTGTAGGTTCAGTCACACACACTAGACAATCATTTCTGCAAGGCCAGGGTCAGGAGATGGTTGACAGCAGAGAGGAAAGAGAGGAGAAAAGGTAGTGACTTGCAGTTGGCATTAGAGGGGAAAAATCTTCTAATAGGATAATGTTAAACCAACTTGGCAAAAATGGATACAAAATAGACAACAGTTAACAGTTGATTTAGCAATACTAGAGAACACTGGGCTAAGGGTTAAATTCAGAAAAAAAGTGGAACGAACATATTTAAAACAGCATTCAACACCTACACTAACAAATACCACTTCACAAACACACTCCCTCTTGATGGCAGAGTTTCAGTCTAATATTTAGTCTCAACACAAAAATAGGCACAAGTTACAAATTAAAATCTGAGTTGTGTCTATACGTGGTGTAGGCAGATACTGACAATTAAGTAATAAATTACATGTTTCTAAAGACATTATTATTAATATGAGTTCCCTTTGGCTGTGAGTATCTGGTAGAAACCACAGGCTTTCTAGCACATGCACACGACAGCAAATAAAATAACCTCCCAACTTATTAGGGTTGTTTCTCCAAATCACAGCTCAAGGTAGCATGAAATATAAAAGCTAGACACTAACAGAGAAATAAAGAAAGGGCATTACTGTCACCGTCACCATTTTGCTCTTCAGAGTTTGAACACGGCACCTTTGCATGAACTTGCTCTACAGTGTATTTTATAGGCACCACAGATGTCTCAGGCCAAGAGTTCAGAGCATCTAATAGAAAACTTGGATAATCAAAATCAAGTGTTCAAAACAATCCTAACACCAAACCAAACACAGAGATTTATTTACCAGTTACCTCAACAGGACTGCCAAGCTAGTGGCTCCTTTTTCCCAAAGCACCCAAGCTGTTTTGGTAACAGAGACGGGCCAGCTTCTTTTGTTATTCATGTCTAGTTTACAGAGAGTCTAGTGCCTACCAACATTCAGTTTTCTCAGCCTTCATTTTATACCAAGATCCTTGAATTAACCCTAGAAAGGTGGGCTTCTTTAGGGTAAAAGTAGCCGTAGAGCACTTCTGTTTCCTTTGTCAGAGAAACAACATTCCCTAACCAATGTCCATTAAGGTAAATATGCCAGCTAGCATTGGCAGCTGTCACATTTCCCAAACTGTTCACTTTGGACTCAAAGTTTGAAAATACTTTGTAAAAGGAATTTAACAGTCTTATCATGTCTTAAGAACCTTCCATGATTTACCTTTCAAAAAGAAGTCATATGGACAATCGTATTGGCACAAAACCAAAACATATACACACTCAAAAAGCCTACAAGTTTAAGAGACATTTCCAACAGACCTAACAGTAGAGTTTTCTCATGTTTTGTATTCTAGTGGGATTTTATTATTTCTTATCTCAAGTGTTACTTCTTTGTGATCTGATCCTGCTTTCATATTGCCATAATCTTATCAATTTCATTACACGGGTACTGTAAGTAGTTGCTAATATCAGAATTTCATTATGCTGTAAGAAAAGAATGATCCTGAACAGCTGACTGTCTCAGTACATTGGCGTATCATTAACATCAATACCTCCAAAATCATAATTACGCCTTGCTTTTCTTAACTCATGAGCTTTCAACTTCCTGAAATACTATGCCTTTATAAGGTCTTTGCCACCAATTTCACCCAGCATTTATGCATGGTAGGAAATGGGACAGAGGAGTCTTGCATTTTTTCAATACACATTCTTGCTCTTTGAGGTTTAAAACAGCTGGAGATTTTATGACAGCTATAGATGAACAGTGAATGAGGAAGGATATGTTCTAAAACAGGCTGTGAATATATTTCTGCATGGGATAGCATTGGGAAGGATTGGGACATCTGGAGTACAAACACCATCCCATCCTACAGCATTCTGAAAATAAACTAATGGTGCTTGCCCAAGAAGAACCTGTGAGGAAATTCAAAATTAAATCTTCAGAGAACAGTGTTCCAAAAGATGGAAAATGAGGATACAGCCAGGTGCTGAACACTCACATATCCATGGGCCCTAATGGGATGCACCTGCAGGTGCTGAGGGCTGCCTGATGTTGTTGCAACACCTCTCTCCATCAT
>NW_010576220.1:0-6659 GCF_000687285.1 Phaethon lepturus | reverse complement strand
GATTGTAATCGTATCAGAGAGGGAGGCAGCCAGCGCGGAGGCAGACGGGGCTCTAATTGAAGCAACGGCAGCTAACTACAAGATGGAAGATGCTGCTGCAAATCTGGCAAGGCAGATGCTACTGTGACTGGAGCAGATCTGCAGCAGGACCTGCAGCAGCAGCAGATGCTGCAGCTATCTCAGAGCAACTGGGCATGAGCTCAGCAGCTGGGTGGCTGATGTAGATGCAGCTGTAGGTGCTCTTTGCTTTTGAATTCCTAGCGGTCACCATTTGCTGAATGGGGCAAATGTTTTTACCTTTGCACGATAATTTTCTCAGATCATTTATTGCAATACTATCATCTCATTTGTTCACTAAATTATTTGACTCTAAAGCTTTAAGGCCAGAAGTCACCCCCATGGCTGTTTGTTCTGGCTCCTGACACACCAGCCACTACATTTCAGCCAGCCACCACCCGGGCAATCCCATAGATCTCTGTTCACTTAACAAGAGAGATCAATAGAGACCTGTTTTCTGGAACTCCTTTACACAAGAAGATTTTGGAAGGAAAGCCTGTCTGACATCAGCATATCCTTGTAAAGGGCAGAGGTCAGCTCTGAGCCACATCAGTGTTAATGTCAGATTATGCTACTCCAGTTGAAACGCTTCCTATCCCACATTATGTTCTCTATTGGCAATTTTGTTGTTTGCAAGGACTGTGTGATTGCAGAATTATATGGATTGTCACAAACAGTGACTGAATGCCCCAAAGTGATGGTAGTTGTTGTGGCAACAGTTTTTCGCTGCTGGTGCTCACAGGGTTACAGTACCTGGGAGACAAACACCCATTGAAATGGGGCAGGTAACTTTCTAACAGCAAACACCAAAAGGGCTGAGGCTCTCAGTGCCTTCTTTGCATGAGCCTTCACTGGCCTCTGTGCTTAGTGAGGGGGTTCAAGGAGAAGTGCTACCTGCAGAGGATGGGGATCAAGTCAAGGATTACTCCTGAGAACTTGATCCATACTTGGCCCATGGGATCAGATGGGCCATATCCAAAGTAGTGACAATACTGCTGATTTCCTTGCAAGGCCTCCTCTTTCTATCTTCTTTGAAAGGCCATGGAGGCCAGGCACAATGGAGTTAAGGGATAAAAGTTACATCCATTTTCAAAAAAGGCCTGAGCACTCACCCTGTGAGGTGAGGCTGAGAGACCAGGACAGGTTCTGCCTGGAGGAGAGGACCTGGTACAGAAGTCTGCCAGTACCTGCAAGGAGGTTATCCATAAGACAGAGAGACAGGATCTTCACAGTGGTGCCTAGTTGCGGAGGGATGAGACACAATGGACCCAAACCAAATCAAGAGAGGTTCAGACTGGTTATAAGGAAAACCTTCTTTGCCCTTATGACACTAAAGCAGTGGAGCAGGTTGCCAAGCGAGGTTGTGTGGTCTCTGTGCATCGAGGTTTTCAAGATCCAATTGAATAAAACCCTGAGAAACCTGGTCCAGTATCACAGCTGTTCCTGCTCAAAGCAGGAAGTTGGATTAGAGACTTCCTGAGGTCCTTTATAACCTGAATTTTCTTTCCTTCTGTGATTTTAAATCACAGGTATGTTTTGCCCTTCTTACTGCAAACAAAGTTCAAAGATGAAGTGTGGTTTCAGGGCAGTCAGTTAAATTTACAGATTTAAGGAGCAACTGTACTGGGTGGAGAGTTCACAGTCAGTATGAGGGGTAGGAGGTGGAGGAGAAAGCTTTTGCGGTAAGAGAAATACGATACAAAGAGGTGATGAGTGCACTGGAAAGTGAGGAGCAAGGGACACAGAGCTCCTGGAGATGGTGAAGCCAAACCAGACCTCAATGAGGTCCTCGTTGTTGGAAGGGAGGTAGACTAATGTCATGACACTAAGACGAGTCTATGACTGCATTTCTCTGTGATGGCCAACCACTACCCCATTTCACAACAGTCTTGTAAAGACCATGCAATGAGAGACAGAGGAAAAAGACAATAAAAAACTTCTGTGAAAAATCCTACCTCTACAACTCCTTTCAGCAACTCAGAGCTGTTTTATACCCCAGATGTCTCTGTGAATGTATACTCCTCTCATCTGGAGGGGAAGGTGACTGTGACACTCACTCAAACCATCTCCATAGATTGGGTTGCTTCAAAGATTTCACCCACTGAACATCTCTCTCCCCAGCCTGGGCCCTTGCTCAACCTTGTGACAGTCCTCTGTTATGTCCATGTATAGACCATTTCATCAAATAACTAGTAGAAATTATGCAAGACTTTCCCAAACACATCACCACATTCTGATAGTTTGGGACATATCAAGGAAATAAAGAGAGTATTCAAAGCACTAAATTTTATCTTAAGGTAGTTTGTATTGTTCAACATCTTTGTTCAGAAGGCATACATTCCTATGAGTATCTGCGGTTACCCCCCAAAAATGGAATTTTTTTGTAGAAGACAAACCTGAATACTGAAATCCAGACTTGTGAAATTGGAAGATAAACAGAAAACTAATGCTCTCTATGAGCCTTGAGATCTTGGTGAAAGAAGAGTGAATACTATAATCACGGCCAGTTACAAAGACATGTTTGCACATTTAGGCCTTGCTCATTTAGGAAGGTCTCTCTAAAAAAAGACGGTTTTCATTCACTATCCATTAGAACTATTTGAACATTTCTTAAAGTTATTTGTAAGTCATTACAGACAAACATTTCTGAACTGTCTGTGCAGATGATGAAGACTGGATCTCAGCCCTTGAAAAATAACTTGAATCCTCTTAGTTACACCATAGTAATTGATATGACAAGCTCCAAATTTCTTCCTTTCCTTCTTTTTTTCCTTCATTTCTAACTGTAATTTCTATTCAAATTAAATCTTAAATATTCTGCCCTGACCTTTGCTGGAAGGAATTTAATTACCTGCAGAGTTTACATAAATTATATGGCCTGTTTGTCTAAGATTAATCCTACACAGAGATCAATAGGGCCATGGAACATCAGGATAAAATGGCTTCTTGCAAATGCCACCAAAGGTCACAAAAACCTTTCTGGAAAGAGGGGGCAAGAGACATGGTGTGACACATTTCTGTCTTCAGTCCAGTGTATGTCACTGATGCTGCCTCTGCAGCCACTCAGGAATGATTTATCAGCTGTTAGAGGACATTTGGTACAAACGCACTATATGAACCAGCTGACTAAAATTAATTGAATATGGTGATGACTACAATTCATCATTCTCAAAAAACGGCTCAAAAAGTGTGAGAAGGATGATACATTGACCATAGCACAGATAAACTGCTTTTCATATCAGTCTTCGGGAACAACCTCATGCTGCCACAAATGCCACGCTAGCTTCTGCAAGGAAAAGACAGCTCTTACTCTTTGTTTATGAGATGGAGAGGACACACAGAGTGTGTCTAGCTAGAAGACTCATTAGGAATGACGTGCTTGTAGCTTGGTAGAGCTGCTTTCTGTGTGCCCTAGGTATGTGTTTACCAGCAAATTTGAGTTCATTCTCATATTATCTTGGCAGAATTAATGCAGTGAAAGTGCAACACAGTCAATGCTTCCAGGCTTGTCAAGGCTAAAGGGAGTGCCAAGAAATGTTTTTCCTGTGTTAAAAAGAAACTGGGTTGAGGGAATGGGGAAGAGGAAAACAGCCAGTAACTACCTGTTAGAGCAGATGTGAAAAACCTTCAAATACTTTACTACACCTGATTCAAACCATAGACACCAGCCTCAGCTTTCCACTGAGAGAACCTCTGATTTTGACAATGAATGGCCATATTCAGACTCTCACCAGAGCTAAGCACCAGGTGCAAACCTTTTTGCTAATATTGCTGATATGAGGGCAGATTTTCACAAGTGTTCACGTCTAGCATCTCCCACTGTGACAGGTTTTGAAAGAGACCAGTACTTAGTGTACACAGTTCTTGTGACTTCTAGCCAATTAGCTCTGTGCCAAAATAGGAACTGAGCTTTTATGAAAATCAGATCCTCAACTGTAGTGATTAACATATTTTTTTAAAATCTGCCCCAGGTGGGCAGAACAATTTAACTTGACTTTGAGAGCTGCAAATTGCATTTCCCGCCTCTGAAAGAGGGAAAAAGAAGACAAAGTGGTACCCTAGTTTGTAGAAATGTGATGGAGGTCTCTGATGAGAACTGTATTTTGGGTCACAGTGTGAATAACTTTCTCGGATATTCTTGGGATAAATTTCTGTTGGGAAGTTGGATTCACCAGTTTTATCTCCAGAGTATGAATTGTTGGGATTATAATAAACATAGATTATGAAACAACTGGGAGAGTTTATTTTATTGCATTTCTACATGATACAGCACAACAGCACTTGATCAAGGACTTCTGTTATACAAAGCAGTACAGCATGTAATTTCATACATAGGAAGATGACTTGAAGCTATACAGTCTGGAGCTTCATTCAGAGTATGGTTGGATCCAGGCCCTTGGTTTGATCCATTGTGGAGGGGAGGCTCAGAAACTGAATTTGAAGTGGGATAAAACTTGGGTGTTTAAACAGCCTCAAAAGCCCAGCAGCGTTTTGATGTGGAATTATGCTCTGAACAGCATTAGCAATATTAACAATCTTTTAATTACTGCACAAGCCTCTTCCAGCAAGCCTGGAGTCAGAACACCATGCTGAGGGAGCATTCAAACAGAAATGATACACTCAGGGTAATAAAATGTCCATTGTTTCTATGTCCTATAATAAAGCCTGGAAACCACAGATGAGATCAGGACCATATTTTGCAGGGCACTGCACATACAAACAGGATGAGACAGTCCATCCTCAGCTCACAGACCAAGGGAGAGGGAGGGAGAAGAGTGAGGATGAGAAGGGACTTCTCTCCATTGCCCACTTTGGTGGGAGATGCAGAAACAGAGCCCAACTCTGCCCCTCAACCACAGCCCCGCAGAGTGGGCAGTACTTCCTGCAAGTATCAGCTGCAGCTGAGATGGACTTTTTAGGTTCCTGTTGTAACAGGAGGCCTTCATCAGCAGTCTTCTTTTCTGACTTGGAGCCTAGGGTGTCAGAAGAGGTCTGCTCACTCGCATGAGCGGATATGCACACTTGATGTGTGGTTTTGCATTGTACTAAGCAGTATGGGGCTGCACCTGGTACCTTGTACGGGGACAATTGGAAATTCTCTACCAAGTGTCTGTCAAGCAACAGGGGACACTGATTGCTGATATAAAAATGCAGTTCAAATAATTAACTAATGAGAGCATCCTTGAGTTATTCATCCATTTCCCACTTGGTGTTGTGATGACGGTATGGGTTAAGCTGAACGTGAAAACATCCATGTACCTTCTGTGCTGCTGACAAACACTTACTGGCATCACCAGCCCTGAGGCAGGCTGCTAACACTTGGGCTTCACAGCAGATTTGTGTGGATGTCTACCTTTTTTTATTATCTATTGAAAAGTGGCAATTGTATTAATATCAGCCCATTTTGGCACAGCCCCAGGCAGAGTCTCCAGCAGCCTGGAGACAAAGTGCCCTTTGGCATGTGTTAGAGCAGCCCACTCACTGGCCAGGGCACATCAGGCATGTCTGCACCTTCAGTCTCATCTCTGAAGGCCACGTGGCCACCTTTGAAGGACTCCTTTCCACTGAATCTTGAGAGAGTCTTTGGCTGGTTTTGTGCTCTTAGGGGGTGGGGGTATGGGACAAAACATCTCAGTATTGCTGAGGAAACATCTTTGTTGTAAAAGGAGAACATAATACCTGTGCAGTTAGGCATTGTCAAATCTTTACTTCTATTCAATCTGTTCCAGTAACCCAGCTCTGAATTTCTGCATGGTTTTTTGGTTTTTTAGCTATCTAAGATGCACTGTAACAGACAACACCAGGGATAAAAATGTCTTATGAATAGATTTTGGTCATAGTGACAAAGAAGTTTAATTCGGGAGGATATATCTAGATCCCTTTTTCCCTTAGGGACTATGTTATATGTTTGCTAATGTGAAAGACGCAGAAATGGTCCACAGAACCAGGTGAAACATTGTTTCCAGTACAACTTTAATTAAAACTTTGATTATGCAGTTGTATGATGATCTGTAAGGGAGAGGTAAGAGGGAGATATTGGTTCATTTCTCTTATAGGTCAGGAAACCACCACCAGAGATCACAAAGCAGTTCATAAGTTGTGAGATTTGTGCTCCAGAGGAAGGAACACACCAGAAAATAAAATTAAAATAATGATGCAAACTGACTTAAGCAGTTTTTTACCTGTGTGCGTTGCATCAGTGCAAATCTGTGCAAAAAAAACAGCTCAGTTGGGCCCCTTTAGGCTTTTCTAAATATACTTGATTAATATATAATAATTAAAAAACCCCAAATCCTTAAAAAATATTACAAATGTTATCATTTTTGTCACAGTAAAAATTAAAACCAGTAGTCGTTGAACATGAAGCATATTTTACTAAATCTAACCTTAACTCTGACCACAAATTCTCATCATTCCTTCACCGATAATTTAAAATATTAGCCAAAGGCAAAACATTTTCAGCATCCTCCTTCTATTGACCATCCCAGGATATGTGGTTTTTAGCACCTAGGTCCTTCTATGTGCCTTTCCTTAAGGTGAAATTCTTAGCTATGAAGGGTCTGTGGCACCTCACTTCTTCACAGAATCACAGAATCACAGAA
>NW_010576219.1:0-6156 GCF_000687285.1 Phaethon lepturus | reverse complement strand
AAAAAAAAGAAAAAAAAAAGAAAAAAAAACAACTTTCTGCTGCCAGTCACTGTTTACAGTATTTCAAACAGTAAAGGGCTGGGTAGCCACAGAGCCTCAAAGTGAAAATGTAGCTGTGTGCAGGTGATTTGGAAGAGCCTGTGGTGCCATGTAGATTTACAAGCTGTTTGTCATGGGTAGAAGAGCCCAGCAGATGTTGGCTTCTCTACCACTCTTCAGCAGGTGATGGGGAGCCCTGTAGAAGCAGGAGGGTGTCTGGGGAAGAACCTTTCTGACACTCCCTGTATTTAGTTGTACTGAGCCATGCAGATAAACTGAAACCAAATTTGGAAGATTAGTTATAAAGATCCTGCACATTTCTAGTGTGTTTTAGGGATAATTCCTTCTATAAATATGCATGCAATAGTTTCATTAAAATTGGCATTTTGAACTAAGTTGATTATCCTGTTCAGATATGGAACTACTTGGATCTTTTATTTACGTGCTTGTAATGGCAGAGAAACTTCAGTCTCATAACTGCTTCAAACTGCAGTGGCTATGGTAATTGAACCAATAGTATTTAGAAATGCAATCACAATGTTTTTTTTAAAACCAAAGCATATGTTCTAGTGAAAATTGAGGATGAAGTATTTGCTGGTGATAATATTAGAAACAGGAAGGACTCAGTGCCTGTGGCAGAACTCCACAGAACAAACTCGCCGGTATCAAAGGACAAGATATTTATGCTAAGAAAATTCATCTATTTGACCCTGTTTTTCTAATGTGCCAATTGACACAAGAATCTGGATTCACATTTTCTTTAGCTTGAGCACAGGAACCGTAATTTCAGTGTACATGTTAGTGGCATAAATTTAATGCATAAAATGGGTGCGTGCAGATACTTTGAACTTGAAAAAATTTTGTCCTGGTGTGGCTTGTATAGAGGATTCTGAAGAAGGCACTTCGATTTTTTTTTTTGTTCTGTGTTTGCTAATGAGTATGATTCCTCATGCTTTTTTCAAAATCAACATGGTTATTTTACTAAATCACAACTTTACTTTGGCCAGTGAAAGATGATTTAAAAGAGCCTTACTTGAGTCTGAAAACCAGATGACAATTATACATCAACATTTAAAATGGACGCGGAGCATTTGGAATTTAGTTACAGCTGCTATTACCTGACTAAGATAACTTTGTTAAAGCAATCACTGGAAAGGATTTGACATTAGTAAGTAGCTGTTCACAGTAAGTGAATTACATTCGTATTTTAATAAATCATTTCATGCTGTTTTGGCAGAGATGATGCAGTCTTCAGATATCACAAAGGTATATGACCTTGTTTCTTAGTAGTGGGGTAATACAAGCACCATAGGAGTAATCCCCTTGAAATCAATAGGGTCATGGTAGATTTATACAGGCATGTGGTAAACAAAGACAGAATTGAGAGACATTATAATGAGTTTTTACTGTACTACTGACTGTTGAAAATTTGACCTTGTTAGGCTTGGCAATATTTTTATTTGAGTATGGGAGAATATTCTCCTCCCCCTCCCGCCTTCAGTTTGCAAAGTTGTTCATGTGCTGCTTGTGTATTTTCATGCTCTATAGGTATGTGAAATATTTTGCCTCTGCTCTGTGCATCTGTGAATTTAAGTATAGTGGCAATTAAGGATGCAGAAAAAGGTGTTAGTTTTCATGATATCTCTAAGACAAGGTTTTCTTTAAATGCTGCCTTTTTAAATGTTCTTGAATGTTCACATACTTGCTATGTCAACTTTAGCAAAATCATATGTATTTTAATGCCATTCCTAAAATCATGTCATGGTCTTCTACTCAGAAGTGTAGCAGTCTAGTTTCTCCTTAGCTCTTCCATGTAGTTACAATCCAGGGAAAGCTGTTCAGCCTTTTTCCTCCTGTATCCCAGTCTAAACGTAGATATTAGCAGCTTCCTTGTTACATAGTGTTGATTACAGTTAAGTTGCGTTATAAAAATTCTTATCAACTTTCTGCTTTTGTTTCTAATAGTCACTATCTGCCCTAACAAAAGCAGAGAGAAGTCTTGTTAGCAGAATCTGCAAATCATTCTTCTAATAGGAAACATATGCTAACAGATAAAAACTAAACCAGTGTTTTTCAGGGCTTTTTTTCTTTGTGTTTACTTTGGGAGTTCTTTGTATTTTCCTCTGAACAAGATGGCAAGGTCTACTAACAGCTGTTTTTCTGTTATACCTGTGGACAAGCCAGCAATTGCACTTGCTTCAACTAATAGCCTCAGCATTTCTCAGTGGAAGCAGCCAAATCCCAGTTCAGGTCATCTTTATTAGTGAATTTCCAGCTTTAACGTGTACCCAGCCCTGCTTCAGTACAGAGCTTCACAAAGTTGAACCAGCAAGTTGTACGAGCCTTCTCTGAATACACGTCATGGGTGGGTTTTTCATCCTTGCGGTAGGATCATGCATCAGATAGTTGCTTGAGTTTATCAGGAGTGGAGGTAACCCTCTAAAACTAGGTCAATTTTATTTGAATTTCTTACCTCTGCAGTGGCAGTAGGTATGATTTTACACCCTTTATGAATTCAGTACATTTTTTTAGCCTACACACCTGGTAGATACCTAGAGTTAACGTACAGCTTGCCTAAGCAGTGTTGTGTTTAGTATCCTCATCACAACACCCAGTTCACCTTTGCTGGCCAGGCAGTCATCAGCTGAGAGTGTGTTGGCCTCCCTTGCCTCTTGGACCATGCTAGTCCTTGGCCTCACTGAGCTGTCTTCGGAGTTTCTGGGGCAGGGTTTCCATCAGGGATATTTTATGCTTGTCCCCAGCCCCGTTGTTTTTTCTCCAGAGTTACTAGTGCCATCTCAGTCATTTCAGTTCTGTCCTAGCTTAATTATTATTTTTTTATTATTATTTCTTTCTTGGTCTTGTATGGCTTTGGCTTTTCTACTAGCAGAGTCAAGGCTGCACGTTTCTCCCAAAACTGCACCACCCTGGGGCACAGATACCTGAAGTCATAGGCCAGTTAGAGGAAGAAATGCAAGTGATAAATAGGTGTATAGTAGCAAGTCCTACAGAGAAAACAATGTAAAAGGTAGCCTTATTTTTAATGCATTTTCACATCTGTTGATGACTGTTACTCTTTTCCTTTTTGATCCAATAGAATAGTGAAACTGGAACACCACAATGCAGTTTTGTTTCAATGTGATCAAAACATTAAGAACATTTTAAACTAGGGCTGAAAATGCGGTTGTAGAAAAAAAAATTTGCCACGCTTTATTTTACCTACATACCTGAAAATTTGGATTATAAAATTAAGAAAAAGAATGATTGCTTAAAATGTTTTATTCCAGCATTGTGTATTGAATTTACTTCTGATTTATCTAATTATCTTTCTACTGTGTTGTTAGGAGATTCTTAAGAATGAAAAATACAGAGAAGAAATGAAACAGAAAATCAAAGATGTGTCTGAAAGGGATAAGCTGCTTCAGGCCAAGGAATACAAGGAGGGACTTGTTGCTGAACCAGTTCATACTCGTGTTAAAGGCCACGCATCAGCCCCTTACTACGGGAAGAAGGAGCCTTCACAAGATCCAACAAGCACCGCGAGCACCTTTCAGCCAGGCTCCTGGATGCCACCAGGCAGCGGTAGTAGCCATAATAAATAAACAATTGTAATGTACAGATACTGCTAATGGATAAATATTTTAACAGACAACATAAACAGCTGTTATATATACACATGAGTGTGCAATAAAGTAGTATTAAAGCAGTTTGTTTTTGCGGAACTGTTCAAATAGGCTTAATCATGACAAGGTACTGTAAAACATTTGGGTTTACTGAAAAACAGGATGTTTAACTAAGTTCATCTGTTTTTGACAGTTGCTCTTCATCAGTTACTCCTGGAACTACAGGTAGAAGGTTCTCTAGCTAACTTAATTTTCTTAAATTCTAAACTGTTTTTTCCTTGAAGACTCATTTATTTTTAAAATTTTTCGATGTAATAATTTTTAGTTAATCAGTACACTTAAATTTTCCCAAATCTAGGCATCAGCTTAAGGTAGTTATTCAGAACGCATGTTATTCCCTTAGCAGTGGCAGTGGCTTTCCTCTGGCAAGTGGATTGAAAAGTTGATTTTATTAACAGGAATCACTACGACACTGTACTGACTACACACAGTGTTAGAGACATTCTTGTAACTTAAATTTTAAGAAAAAAATCAACTTATTTGAATGTTTGATTTGCAGCCAGGAGTAAGCACAGAATAAAATCAGGCTGACTTAAGCTACATATAACTACTATAATAGAAGCACTTGGTAAAACTGCTGGAAAATAACATAGGGTTTGGGACAAGGGACTGTCATTAATACTTTAAAAGAAAAATTGGTTTTCTTTCTAATGTATGCTTGGAGACTTCCCATAATGATTAGATCTTTTTGGCCATAGTTTAGATACATAAAATGTGCAGATTATTTGCTTATGAATGATGTTTGAAAACTTCAAGTCAAAATAAAGACCAAACAATTTTTTGAAAAAGTATCAAATTTATTTATGCACTGCATCCTTCATCAGTTCTCCTCCATGTGTTTTAAGCTACTTAGGTATCAAAGGTGGAACACATACACAACTCACAAAACTTGAGACACAACAGTGGAGACTTAACCCTGTGTATTTGTAGTGCTGAAATAGCAAGCATCATTAGAATGACTTGAGCAACAAAACTGACAGAGGATTAACAATACTTCACACTTACTTCAAGTCATTTTGATTAGACTTCCCACTTCTAATACCCCTTGGTGTCTGCCAGCTCTTTAGGTCTCCTTATTTGAACAATGGTATTATTTTAAGGTTTTATTTTTAAACATAATAAAGGACTAGTTGCTAGAAAGCACAACTCTGTGCTGCTGTTTAGAAATACGCAGAGTCTAACAACCCAATGACTGCCACAAGCTCTTCAGAACTAGACAATTTATGAAAATTAGGCTTTGAAAAATTAATCACTTCTGTTAGAAAAACACAGATTGGAATTAAGGTTAAATAATCTTGGCATATTTACAACACAAACCCCACTTCGACTTTTTCGAGTATGCCAGCATTTTGCTACCTGGAAGGCAGTTTCTGAAGGAGGAAGGCTCTGCTGAAGGTATTCCAACACTTGCCTTTCTCTAATCCAGTTTACCATTCACATTATCCCCATAATATGACAGTTTTAAGACACTTGTTAAGTCATAGCTTAGCTAAGGAAAAAAAAAAAATTACCTCCAGAGCCACCCAGCAGTTTCATTTTTTTAATTTAACATGCAAATTTAGAAAAACAACCTGCACTAGAACACAAGTAGTAGATTAAATCATTTTAACAAGTGTCACGCAAGTCATCTCAGCAGAAAAAAAAAATACATTGAAGAGATTAAATTTCATACTTCAAGAAATAACAGGATCAAGTATCAAAGGACAGTTACAACAGAAAAATGTACGAGTGTTTCATTGAAAAAATGGATTCTTTGCACAAGGAAGGCCTATTTTTCCCCTTTTAATCCTTCTTTGGTCGTTTGGCTTTTGCAATATTCTCTTTGCGTTTCTGTTTCTTCTTTTGCTCTCGCTCCCTGGCCTCTATCATTTTTGCAAGCTTCCATGAAAGTGCTGCACTAATTATGAACAATGGTGTAAGGGCCAAGATCACTGTAGTAAGAAAGCCATATGGGTCCTTTGCAGCCCACTCCACAATGTATTCAGCCCAAGCCTTAACGTCGAACATTTTTGCTGGTTTTCTATTGGGAAGACCCTATGGAATAATAATCATTTCTTGAGTATTCAGAAAGATAAAAGCACACGTAGACAGCAAGTACCATTTTCATGTAAATCATCATCTTTCCTTCTTAAAGAGCAAGGTCAGCTTTAACTTCTAGCAAAGTAGCATATAGTATGTGAAAGTAAGCGTTGACCCTACCTTAAAGTACAGTATTTACAGTATAATTGGGCATTTCATCCAACAGAGCTTCAGATACTACCAAGAAAAAAAATTGCTACGTGGAAAACAAGTGAGGTCCATGTTGCTTTGGACGAGAAGGGAAGAGCCCGGCTCTGTTTAGGGAGGCGAGGGAGACGGGGCAGTCAGTGCTTTCAAGAGTCACTAGCAATAGCCGGTAAGCCAAAAACAACGTAAAAACTGCCTCGGCAGCGAG
>NW_010576218.1:0-6646 GCF_000687285.1 Phaethon lepturus | reverse complement strand
CTTAGTGATTCTGTGATTCTGTGATTTGCTTTTCTCAGCTGGATTAAAGAGCCTCGTTACTCTCCTTTGTCTTTTCCTTGCCCGGCTTCTTACAGACCACCAAGTTGTCTTTTAATCTTGCCTTGAAAAAAACTAACCAGAATTGAACTCCTTTCAATGTTTGCGCTATTGAGAGTATTCATGAAGGATGATCTGACTTTTAGGAGGAACGTATGTGCAAAGCAGATATCCATGGCGATGGGCACCTATGTAAACACCCAGGCTGACAGCGCCAGTAAACACTCTCTTGCGGAGCTGTGGCATGCTCGTTCATCACGCAGCCTTTGCACAAAGTACTGTCAAATGTGTAAGGTAAACAAACAGGGGCAAAAAAGAGGTGAGAAAAGAAATACTGCTTTTCTCTAATCCCTTTTTGTTTTAAGAGCCTCTCAGGTTTCTCGTGACTATAGTAAATACATAACTTCCGGATGATTTTTGAGTGAACCATGTCATTGGAAGTGGTCGTGAAAGATGTGCAGCAAATCAGTGGGAGAGGCAGGGAGGAAATCCAGTTTGCTGGTTCTTTGTCCACTTTAATAGCCGCTAGCTTCTCGCTCCCATTTTTTTTTGCCTTCACCCATCATAACGCAGCATCTCACTGTGTGCCACCTGCAGGAGCCATACAGAAAACATTATCCCGTTATTTTCCCACGGAAAAAGGGAAAACAAGCCTTTAAGAGAAACAAGCACACAACCTTTGCATTGCTGGCACATTGCTGAGCCCAAGGGCTGCGCTTAATTTACATAGAAATGTGCCCAGGATTTTAATCAGAGGTTAATGCGCTCTGTTGTTATTTCTCACTTACAGTGTTCGGAATGCACGTGGCGCTTGGCGAATCACACAGGGCAAGTGTACTTGGAGCAATGCAGGGGCAAGCATATCGGTGGCACCGCTTTTTGGATTGGTGGCTGTCTGTATTTCTGAGGCTGCCTCGGGCCCGAGGATGTGCTGGCTTCAGGGATACTGAAAATCTGGCCAAGGGCGACATAAAGAGCTGGCTTAGAGACTGCCAGCTGGAGTTCAGTTGCCTCGTGTGGAAATGCAGTAGTGCCTCCGTGGTGTAGCATCCTGGTGGGCAGGAACATCTGTTTTTGCTGTCTCGTTCAAAAATGTGTCTGCAAAATCTTGGAACTTTTTGGTTTTTAATCACTTTGAGATTTTCAGGATCGCTGCTAGTGTTTCTTCTTACTTCTTGATTTGTTTAGCTTAGGCATAATTACCTTGTTCATGTTTCTCCCCTAATTAGCAGGCAGCTGGGAAAAGTGCACCACAAAAGCTGTCCAAGAAAAGCCTTAGAGCTGCTCCCAAAGGCTTCTCCTCCCCTCTGCTCTCCTGGCCCTGAAAACAAAGTTCTGTCTTTCTTCATTATCTGTTAATATCTATGAGCTTTGAAGTAAGTGAAGTCTTTTCTGAATTTGTTGTGGTCTTATCCAGGGATATTCTCGGCCTTTCCTGTACTTTCACTCAGCTGAAGTGAGTGAGAGCCTACCTATGGGCTGTCCAGGGAGTATTTTGTGGTTCCTGATGCCAGCTCTATTAGCCTTTTTGCTTTCATGCCATCGTGATGAAGCAGCAGTGTCTTCAGAGTTAACACCTCATATGAAGATGAAGTTTGACATCCATCTGGAAGGTGTCGCCCATACCTGTGTGGAGAGATTGGTTAAATATTCACTCAGCATGTGTATCCTTGTGGGTACTAACTTTAGACCCATATTTGGGTAGACAGCAAGGAGACACTTTGTGCAGGACATTCGAGAGCATGGTAGAAGGTGTTCCTGGGGCGACAGAAGGGTTTCCATGTGGAAAGCCTGAAAGCTAACAAAGACTTTCTTCTTATTTATCAAGCTGCTGTGTGGTGGTGACAGGTGAAATGACAAGACATATTGAGCAAAAGGAACTAATTTATATCTGGGACCTTTAATCAAAAGTAAAAAGAAGAACCAGTGTAGCAGACCGATTGGCAGTTGCTAACACTTGTTCAATGATCCTTTCCTTCTGAAATACAGAAATGGAAAGTAACCGTTGCCAGGAGTCATAAAACGAAGGAATGACTCAGAAGATAGTTTTATTATCAGCTCAGTATTGGTAAAATTCAGTTTCATAAACAGAAGTTAATCTGCTAAAACCTTCTGTGCTCTCACTGGGGGAAAACCCTACTTATTTCAAATTTTGTTTAAAGATCTAAAATAATTTTTCTGGTTTTATGAGTAAGTCAATATCTCTAGGAGCACTAATGTTCATCACTTTTTGCCTCATCCTTGGCCACGTGGATTTCATTTTATTTATTTATTTCCATGGGATGTCATTTATTATCAGCTCTTGCTCATCCCTGCGATGTAATATCTCTTCTGGACTTCTAGGCATTTTCATCACAGTTCACTACATATTTCACCCATGTTTCTGTAGAAAGTCATTACAGGCTGCTGCTGACGAGAATATTTAGAATACACTCTGCCTTTGTCCTCCAGTGCTGCGTTGCTCACCTTTGTTGGGTGAGTAATATATCTGAGCAAGAAGGACGTGGATCTGATGTTGCTAGAAAAAGACCTAAGCCCGTACATGGCTGGAATTGGGACTGCTTCTTTCTCCTTCTTCTCTGTATGGTTGATCAAATCGTAAGAAAATACTTGTCAGTTCAAAGGAGCATTAAAAAACATAATGAAAAAAAACCCCAAACTTGAAAAAATATTTAGAAAATTGAAAAAAAAGTGTCCTACTATAAGACAAGTGCAAGTACATCAGGCATCTCTGTAGAGGTGCGGTGGGTTCTGTGCTGCCTCGTGCCCCGAGCAGAGTTGGGTGGGGGCTGTTGGGAGCCAGAGCCTGGCTCCCTGGGACCGGCAGCATCCCTTCTCGCTCGGTGGCCTTCTCTGATGTATGCCGGGGTGGTGGTCCCTTAGGACAGAGGTTACGTCATTCACCTCTTGCTGCTACCCCTCATAAAAGCAGTTTAGTAAGTTTGCCAGTAAACTTCAGTATAGAATGTGTTCTGCTGTGAAATGTCTGGGGAGGTTTGCACCGAGGCTGCTCGTGTTGTTAGACGTCAGAAGCTCTAGCAGGCCATTAAATCCGTCCCTTCTGCTGATGTCTCAGGAGCACAGGGCCATCATTTTCATGGCTGCTCTTCAGGTAATGGAATAGACTGAGCAGTTAACTTTTAAACCAAAGGTCTTGTCTGAATCCTGTGTTGTAAAGCGATTAATCACTGGTATAGTCTAAAAAGCCAGATTTAATGCATAACTTGTAAGACTGAGGCTGAGGAATAACGCAGATAAATTACATCTGAACTTCACATACCCCATTAAGAAGGATCCCTGGTAGCACTGACGAGGAGGATCCCTTCTCGGCAGCCTGGGCTCTGCAGAGGGGCTGAGCACGGAGCCCGCACCTTCCTTAGCAGTGCCCAAAGTCTGCCCGAAACATCTCTCTGCCTCTTCCAGTGTCTTTAAAGCTTGTCTAAGACTTGAGACTGTCATAAAAACTTTCAGTGCAGTCTGATACTTAAAAAAACCCAAAAGCCAAAAAAACATGCACATCCCTTATTAGTGCAGATCTTAGAGCACCTCCAAATCATCGAGGAACAATGATTAACTCATGTTGTTCTACGCAGGAACACGCACATTTGAGACTAAATTCAGGTTTCTTATGTTCCTAGAACTTCTCCACGAGTTCCATCTCTAATGACATGAATTGATGGTCTGCAAACTCTCCTTTTTAGTATTTCTCAAGCTTGAGATCCACTGTATTAATGTGTCACCCAAGATTTAATAATGTTGTATTAGGAGAGGAAAATTTTCTTAGTGTAGGTGTCACAGAAGTGGTGGGAAGTGCATTTGCTTATGTTGATGCTGGTGTTGCTTATGTTGATGCTGCGTGTGATACCCAGGTATTTGGTCCTCTGTGCATTCAGGGTAAGTGCTTAAGTCAGTGAAGGTTTGGACTATGCAAATACAAGCAGAAGTTACAATGCTTGGAAGTGTTTCTGGTTTAAGGGCCTTATATCTGTTTTTACAAAAGTCGTCATGGTTTTGATGTTCATGTCAGGAGGAGGGTGGATTTCTAAATCACTTTAGGCAGAAATGAGGTGGGATGGCAGGAACTGTGTGGGCATGGGGGATGATGCCTGGGTGGAGTGGCGGGTGCCATACCTCTCTCACTGTTATACACAGACACACTTCCTCTCGTGGTTTCTTAGGACCGAGTAGGAACCCAGCTGATGTTTTCTTACACCAGTAGGTAAAGTGGCCAAAGCCTTCCGTCTGCCGCAATAAAAGAGGATATACTGGTTGTCCAGGAGCTTCTACTATGTGGGCTTTTGATTGCTTGTTATCCAGGATTTTGACGTTGTGCAATGAGTGACATCATTATTAAATTTACCGTCTGTTTTCTGAACTTGAATGGATTTATTTTAAACTGGCACCTAGGTTTTCCTCTTTAGCAAGGGCACTAGCAGGAGCTTGAAAAGAGAAGCCACTTTCTCTTGTGCAATTCATTGTCAGTGGTGATATCCTTTTCTACCAAGGTTTGTACAAGTTTGCATCACCAGCAGAAAATGATGGTGTTTCTTCTGTTACTCTGCCAGCTGCAGTCCCAGCAAATAATTGGCTATGACATTAGGACACTTATGAAGAGCCACCATTTTACCTCCCCTCCTGAATTTCTTGGGACAAAGAATGGAGATGTTGAGCAGGGTTCACGAAACACTGCCCAAGTTCAAGTTTTGGTTTTCATTTTATGCCCAACTTTAATTCTGCTAAGAGTGGAGCATTTGTTCTATGCTGAACACGTTTTTGTAGTACAACCAAATCAAAATAGATGTGACGTTTCATTGATCCTATTCCTGAGATCTTCTGCTTGCTGTTTTTCTGCAGGAGTTATCTACACAGCAGATATTCTTGACCGGGAGACGACCAAATCCTACTGGTTGACAGTGTATGCGACTGACCACGGTGTGGTCCCACTCTACGCTACCATTGAAGTCTACATTGAAGTGGAGGATGTGAATGACAACGCCCCTCTCACCTCTGAACCTATCTATTACCCAGCCGTCATGGAAAACTCCCCGAAGGATGTATCAGTCATTCAGATCCAAGCCCAGGACCCTGACTCCAGCACTAATGAAAAACTGACTTACCGGATTACAAGTGGAAATCCCCAGAACTTCTTTGTAATCAATCCCAAAACAGGTAACAAAATCCTGCTGCCTTCGGACGGTGGGAAAATGCAATTTAAATATTTAGCAGCTTCAGGATCCACTGGCGTTGTGTTGCTTTCCAAACCTCTGTTTTCTGCTTAGTTATGTGCCTAAAACATCTTGTGTGTGTCTAAAGCTTCCTCTTTGGCATCCGTTCATGAGCACGCTGGCAGGTGTGCTGCAGATGTGCTGCTGCGGCGCATGCTCTTCTGTAGGTCACCGAATAGCTTCTGGCTGTTGCCTCTTCCCTGTGCCTACAGGGATGAGACTTCGCTACACTGAGTCTGCAGAGCAATGCTGGGAAGCAGATTCAAGCTGTTGCAGTTTACAAAGCGGTGTTTCGTCCTTTGCGAGCTGGCGTAGCACCGCTGGAATCAGTGGCGTGATGGTTGTCCAGCACATGTAATTAGGCTCCACTTTACAGTAGCTGGATGTAATTCTACAGCTTGTTTTATACGAAAAGACAGTTTAGATGATCTAAAAGTCCCTGTGGCCTTTACAAAAAATAAATCTATGTATTTGCATTGATTCATAAGGGCTGAGGATGTAGCCTGTGGGTGCAGTGCTGCAGATACGGTGGTTGTTTTAAGTTGAAGTGCTGTTGTTGGCTGGCAGCGGACCATTGCGCCCATGCAGACTGGGTCTTTGCCGAACCAGGTGCCCCGGGTGCCTGGTTGATGAAGAAATCACCCCAGGAGACATAGCCTGAGGTCGTGGATGCTTTGCTGGGTGCCTACCTGTGCTTGGCCACAGGTGGTCCTCACTCCAGCATGTAGCTGGCCGTCCCTTGCTCCTCCGGCTGGTGGGGACCCTGCAGTGTCATCTGGAGCTAGAGAGTCGGGGGGTAAATCTGATATTTATCAAACTAGCCCAGAGAATTCACATATGCTGGTTGTAATGCTCCTGGTTTTGTTCTGGGGCTTTGATTATTGTGGGGTTTTTTAAGTTTACTTAATATCTCCTGCAAACTTCTAAACAGCTAGAAAACCAGAAGGAATAGACCTGAGAGGGAACATTTTTAACTTGGTGTAGGAAAATTATGTTCACTAAATAGTTTTTCAACATTTGGCTGGGCAATCCTATTGCAATGTGTGGCATAAGAAGGGGTTAGGATCTTTTCAGGCATAAGCCCAGGTGAAGAATCGTGGAGCATGTATAATCGCTGTGTTCAATCTGCCGAGCCCTAAGGCACATCTCTCACTTATTTTTAACACTTGAAATGGCCGAAGATGGTTCTTCCATCTGCATCCCTTCTCCCCCTCCCCACCCCATAAATCCCATCTGGGCACAGTAGCGGTGAGGGCCCTGCAGTGTTTAATGCTCGTGCTTCCCTCCCGTCGGCTCCTCCCGCAGCGCAACCCGCTCGGCGCAGCTCCGCTTGGCCGCGCGGCGGCCGTGACGAGGACGGGGCC
>NW_010576217.1:0-6500 GCF_000687285.1 Phaethon lepturus | reverse complement strand
AGGCAAATGGGATAAGTCTAGTGGTCTACCTTCCCCACTCCTGATGGTTTAGATGTATCCAAAATAGTAAACACTTAAGTTAAACTGGAGTTTTGGTGGTTGTTTTCAAAGTAAGAAACATGGGAATAGTTCTGACAAATTTGAAAGACAAACCTCGATGACAGAACCCTTTCTGTTGAATAATCAGTATGGATTTGTGAGGGATAAATAATCCAATTTAAACCTTTATTGTGAATTCCACTTTTTTTGTGGAAGGATAGAAGAATAGAGGAGCCTCTTGCCCTGTCGGAGTTGTAAAGTGTCGGGTGACAATGATGGCTTGAGTTTACAGTTCATTGTGCAGATGCATCACAAATTTGGATACGGCCTCTCAGAAGGTGATGTCCGCTCAGTTCGATATTTGCTGAAGATCGCAGGTATTTGCAAAGGAATATTTTTAAACTCTGAACTTCCTGACCAGCCTTGTGCCAGCCAAACAAATATGCAAAAAACCCCCATGCAACAAAGTTTCCCTGCTAGTTAGAAATGAGAAGATTATTTTGCTTTATTTTTGAATCAATACAGAGTACGTAAAGGAGAACAAGGAAAACCCAATCACTATGGTGCTTATGAAGACTAATAGTTATATAGTTGCCATTCAGTCAGAGCTCAGGCTGCGTGGGAAAGAATGACTTTCAAAAACACTCTTATTCCAAAATAGGAGAGTGTACTAATACCTGATATATTTTGAAATCTCATTAAATTTCATTGAAAGCTCATTTTTTGTTCTAGTAAATGAGGTTCAAGTTTCTTTTTTATAAATAGGCTACTTCTATTTGGCAGAAACAGAAAGATTAATTTAACAGCAGAGCTATCTTGGATTGTGTCGTGTTTTATTTTTAGTTTTTTTTGTTGATCCAGTATAATTTATCAAGACATCTTATAACTTAGGGTCAGACCTACAGCAACTTGGGGTACACACTGCTATAATTTCTTTCTCCTTTACCACCCATATCAGTGAGGTCCTATTCTTCAGTTAACGCAACAGCCACAAGTGTAATATAAGTCATTATATCACATATCAAAGATGGTAGAGAAAGTAATGTCTCTGCTTCGTTATGTGTTGAACTCTACCTTTTACTCTGCACGATGGAACCACCAGTACGGCTTACCTGAGATCATAGACTCTCACCTCCTAGCAGAAGCTGTATTTTTGCACCCCATGTGAATAACCCTTTTCTGCTTTGAGGAGAAGACTGTAGTTAACCCTTTGCTATGGGAGGTGACTTTAGAAAGTGTTGGAAAACAAGGTTAAAAATTTATGTTGCACAGTAGCCCTCCATTCTCTTCCCTCATTAATTGCCAAAGTGTTTGTTGTCTTTAAGATGAAATATAAGCATGTCTTATAAATTCTGGTGAGCTTTGTACCCAACATCTGTGAATATACTTCAGGTTTCCCTGACTTCAGGATGAATGTTTGCAGCCTGCCCCATCACTTTTTTCCCTTGCTCCTTTCTCAGACAAACTGTGTGCAGGCTTTGGCTTTAACCCTCTTGATTCCTGTGCTTAGTGATGACTCATGGCCAGATCTGCTGCCTGTTTGGCTTTGCAAGTCTGAAGGCAGGTGCAACCAAGGTTTGGTTTGTGGCAAAAGTGACAACACTTCAGTGCTTTTAGAAAGGATTAAACCAAAATGCAACTTGCGGGTGAGGCCAAAGAGATGTTATGAACCAATACAACACTGAAAATAAAGGACCATTTCCCCTTGGTGAAACAGTGTTAGATTTAAAGTGAATTCCTGAGGCAAGAATTACACAGGCTGATTAGTTTGCCAACTGTATGCTGATGTCTATACCATATGCATGGAGATGTTACATATGTGGAAAACTTCCACGCCTTGTACTGTATTCCTCCTTTCTAATCTGGATTTCTGGAGTTCTGTCAAAATCCTTTAAAGTTGTTGCCATTTAGGTAAAAAAAACAATCTGCCACAGAAATATTTCCTCTTTTCCTTCTATCCTCAGAGTGGATCTTCAAAATCACCTGGGATGGGTAGGAGGCAGGAAATGGTAAAAGACATTATATTCTCCAGCTCAATTTCTTTAGCTAAAACAATTATTAATTTAACTACTCTTGTCTGGAACTGTTAGCTAAAATTAGTGTAGAATTATTCCAGTTGACCTCTGTCTTCCAAAAAGAAACTTTTAAAAATTAGAATTTTATTTTTAATTTAAAATGTTCTTGATTTTTATTAGAGAAGAAAACCTAAGCAAAATAATTAATTTGAAGAAAACGTGCTGTTAAAAAGCATTCTAACCATTATTCTTCTTCTTAAAATATGGTAGAAGTTGAATGCTTTTAAAAATGTTGGTACATCATTTGAACAGAAGAATAATTATTTATGCAGCTTAGGTCCTAGACCGCTACCCATTTTCTATACATCAAACTGAATTCTTAAAGAGATTTCATGCCACTAGTTACCTTTTTCAGGTCTGCTGTTGATGTAAAAAGCCTAGTAACATATTTGTCTTTAAAAATGATAAAAAATCTCCTTGTGGGCAGTTTCGCAAGGATGAGAGCCTCAACCCAAAAAAAGTATCTTGACTTCCAGTTCCTAGTTAGAGTTCTATTTTCTTTATTTTTAATGAAGCTGGGCTTTAAGCCATGGGGTGACTTAGGAGTCTTTCATAAACCAGGGAGGTAGAGCAAGTGGTGCCAGCATCATTATAAGCTGGCACATAGGACATTTGCCTGGGTGCTGGAAGTTTGAAGAATCTGGCTTTGAATAAAGCAGAGACAAGACTTGGTCTCAGATTTTCTGTGAGCTGGAGGCGTGATCCATCCGCTGGATGCAAAGGATAACGCTTCTTGTCTTCCTCTTCCCTTTAATTAATGGTATCTAAATTCCATCTAAGTTTGCAATGAATGAATTTACATTTAAAAATGTTGAGTCAAGGTGGTTTTATATGTTTTTTCTTTTAATATCTAGTCTAATTTATTCTCTGACTTTGACTTAAAGTTGAAACAAAATATCCAAGTCCAAATGTGAGAACACACGTTTTTTACAACACTTTTGTAAACAGATTTTGTACTCTCCTTTGTGATACATATCCCATGTAGTAGAACTGGGACTACAGGAACAACCCCTCATGTTGTGGTTACTTAGTTGTAAAAGATGGATTGATGGCTGTGGAAATAAACGAGGGGTAAGCAAACTCCAGACTACAATATCCTGAAAAAATTGTCTTCCTTGGGGTCTTCCAGCAAGTAGCTTGTGGGTAGAGATGAAGTCTACTGAGGGCCTGCGTTGGCTCATCAAGACACCTTTAGTGAATAAAGTAAGAAAAAAGAGTGATGTCTCTGCAGTATTTCCCACTGTATCATAGAACAGTATCTTACAGTTTCTTCCTTTCTTCTCTCCCATCTTCTTCATTCAAATCTCTTTGCCTGTGCATTTCTTTCATCTAAATACTAGGAAATTTTATGAGACTCTGTTAAGCTTTTTATTAATGGCATGTAACTATTGACAGGTGAATTCGAGGCTGGCAGTAACAACTGTGGAACAGTGCTGTCCCTCAGAAGCACTATTCCCATGGTATTGGGACAGATTATTTCACAGCCAATTCACAAAAAGCCTGTGGCTATGGATTACAGAATCTGTGGAACAAGCATGACTAGAAACATTAACAAAATCATATGTGAAGCAAAGAGAGTGTAATTCTGAATGCCTTGCTGCACTAGAGAATATTGAAGTACTTGCTCATGATAGAAATTCTTTATAATGCATTTTCAGCACTATGATAACAATTTAGTTCACTAATGAGAGAGATATTTTAAATCTAACAGGAGAGAAGTCATTTCAATAACAATCTGTTGCCACTGGAAGGTTATATTCTAAAATCGATGTGATAATAGAGTAAAATTATTTTAACTAACTTTAGATTAAGAAAGAAATGCATATGCTTCTTTACTGATTATAATAATGGTTGTTTTAAAATGCCTTCTCAGTCATGCATGTGGGTTGCTGGATGGTGTTTTTGCACGAATGTTCTGAGGGCTGCTGTCACATTTGGTCATTCCTAAAACAAAGAAGTCAACAAAATGCTGTAAGAAACCCTAGATTAGGTTCGCTAGACTGGGGTTCAGTGTTTCATTAAGGTTTCACCTGTATGGCGACTATAGTGACAAAGATGATGACTCCTCTAATACTCAGTTTGTAAAATGGGAAGGGATTCTGGAACACATTACATAGTCCTGCCATAAATTTGCGAAGGCTGAGTTTAAAAGTAGTTAGCCCTGCTGCTCTGATGGGAAAAGCTGGTGCAGAACCCTACTCCTCCCCACATTCAGTTCTGGCAGCCCCACTGCGCTGAACTATCAAGCAGTTGAGCAGTGTGTTTCCTTTGCTGACGTGTCTTAATTCTAAGAGCTTTACATCATGAAAGACATTGTACCTGACTTTAATAGTGCTTCAGGCCAGCGCTCTGACAATATGTTATTACTTCTTCCCCATCAGCCTATAGGGAAGAAATAAAATCTCTGCAGTTTTGCGGGGTTGTTCCCTTAAAAAGGATGTTTGATTTGATCCGGGGCAACTAGTGGTGGCCTTAAATTATGAAGAACTCCAGTGAAAACCCTTGGATTTTTGTTTTAACTTTAAACAGCTGCAACAGTTCTTGATTTTTATGATGACTTATTTTCTATATTAGGAATTAATTTTGGAGGTCTCAGTGTTGGGAGCCATTTTGAAATACTTGACATGGTCCTGTCAAGTACAGAAATGCCGATTATCTCTTTTCTGATAGTCCAATTCTTTTAAGGAGTCTCTAACTTGGTGAATGTAATTTTGAGGAATGTCATATTAGTTACTTCTGAAAAAAGGTAAAAAAAAAAAGTAATCTAATTTTTTAAATCTAACTTTTGTCTCTGCAATATCTTCGTGGCAGTGGGTTCCCGACATGAATTATGTGCTGTAAACAAAAAACTACAGTTCCAGTTGTTCACCACATTACGGTTTTGAGCTCATAACTCACATTTGTTCATATTGTTGTACAGAAAGCAGGTCTTTTGTAGCTGCCCATGGCAAAGAAGAATGAAAATATGTAACTCATCCTTTTTCTATTAAAATAATAATGCCATTTAGCATTTATATGACTCCATGCTTAAAACCTTTTACAGACATTAACCAATTAATCCTCATAACAGCACTCTGCTATGTTTAGCCTACAATTAGGGGCCCTATTGAAAACTGCCTGCTGTCCTCATCAATTACTTTGTGAAAGCATAGCTATCAAGCATCAACTCTGGGTTTGCTCATTTGCAGCAATACACTGCAGCATTCCCCTGGCCTCCAGTCCTCGGCTAGGAAGCTTTCATAAACGCTACTGTTTCCTGTATGCTGACCTGATAATTAGAATCACTAATAAGACATAAGTAAACAAATGAGTAAGTCACACTGGTACTCTGTGTTGTCTTCAAGTTTTGTAAGCTGGTTAAGTTACTTATAAATAAGGAATGGGAAAGGCAGATTGGAAGCAACTTTTTTACTGAACATGGAATTTTCAGTTAGGTGTTCATGAAGTCTGAGTGATTACTTGATTTTTGAAATTAGGATGATCAGAAAAAAAGTTATAAAAGAGCCTTGCCTATGAGCTTTGAGATTGCCAAAAATTCTGAAATCATAAATTATTTCTAATAACAAGATCAATGAGTAAGTGAATCTTCATTACACATCTGAAAGATATTACTATTTTGAACTGGTTAAACTGAGAGGTGACAATTAAATAGTCACATAACAAAATCACAGTGACAAGAATTTACAGCTTGTAGTTCCCAGTTCTGTGCTTTTACCTTATTCGTGTCTGACGTTCTAGCTTAAGCATTCTTAAACTTCCTCTCATGTCAAATGCCAAGAGAAGCCATGACATGCTGCCCTTGGAATAATAACTTGAACTGGGAACAATCCCAGCCTTGAACTGTGAACTTCTAGATAGCATCTTCAATTGCTTTGGCTTCTAAATAATTTCTTTCAGTTCACATCACTGCAGGTCACCTGAAGCTCACGTTGCCCTTTCGGCATTTCTTGTGGTATTCATTAGAAAGTGAATAATAGTCATGGCTGAAATTAAGACTACAGTGAATAGTGTGAAAATGATTTTTTCTATTTTTTGGTTAGTATCCTAAGTTACATCTTTAAAAAAAAATGAAACTTTTTGAAGTTACAAAGCTTTACATGCCTGTTACATGTTTAATAGTGAGTCTGTTCTTGATTTGAAAATAACAGCATTGATACACCCTTACATTATCTAAAATAAATATCAGCTCAAACTCTGTACAAGCCAGGAAACAGGTCTAGATTAAATTCTACGTGTTAGAGGGTGCTTTGAGATTTATGACACACAACAAGAATGTTTTCAAACCCAAGGGATAGTTGAACATTTATCACTCTAACGTAAAGATCATTGATTTTATTCAGTGTTCAAAGCTCTTAATAGAATCATAGAATCACAGAATCTTTGGGT
>NW_010576216.1:0-5825 GCF_000687285.1 Phaethon lepturus | reverse complement strand
CTTCCAACCCAAAGATTCTATGATTCTAAAACCTTTCTTTGTACATAACAATTACTTTGGTGAAAATGAGGGGGATAAAAAAATGCAAATTTTTCTTTTCTCCTTATAAAAATATTTAACATAAGGGAGGAGATAAGATTCTCAGACAATGGCAAGAGAATAAAAATCAGTTTCTTTTCTAACAGCCAGTGTAATGTTTTTTGTGGCATTTATCATATCTCTTATTACAAAAACCCCTACAACTTCTAGGTCACTTATTCAGAGTTTAATCCAAATTCCACTGAAGCAAGTAAGAGTCATTCCACTAGGAGTCTATGGGATATGAATCACCATTCTTCATTGCAATGCGTTCTGCAGTAGGAAAACTACTAAACACAACCATGGTGCTCAAAATCAACAACTTTCCAAAAGGAAAAATAGAGACAACTTGTTTGAACAGTTCTTCAGAAGAGCAGTATTCTCAAAAATATAATCATATTAATTCCTATGTCAAAAATGCAACACACTTAAAAGAATTTTTGGAGTGACACTTTATACTTCATATTTATCTGGCCTCATTATTCCTATATATATACACCATATTTTGAATACTTCAACTATTTGCATTCAATATACTTGTTCAAACAAAGACAGAAGATTATACTGAAGAAAACAAGATCTTTTCTAATCTAGGAAATGCATCATGAAGCAATTTAATTTCACCAACATAGCAAAGAGACAATATTAAATCCTACCATGGCTCTCACTTTCAAAACAACATATGCAGCAGTGGGGTCTCTATGGTAATTACTATTTACTACACTTCTGTTTGCACTAACAATAAAAACATTTCTTTGTCATACTAACAAAAGAAAACAACAAAGGAAATATACCAAGAAAAATGTGAGCTTGCCTAAAACAAAGTTTTAATAAATGCGGAAAAACATAAGCATTTGTTCTCTAGAAAGAAACATTTTTCCTCATTCTCCTTTCAACTACACTAATTCTAATTAAAAAGGCTTACAACAGTAATTGATAAGAAAAGCACCCATCTAACTTCGAAGTACCTTATAAAATAACCTTCTGCAATATGTGTCTGTTTCAACTATCTGATTTTTGTCAAATTCTCAGAACTCCTCTTTCAGTTCAACTGCACAAGAAAACTGTTGAGCACATCCCAGTTGCTTTTAAGTTTAAAGGCAACAGTTCTACACAGCAAAAGCAGACTCAAGAGTCACTTTTGTTTATCTTTAGGGCTTATTTAGTCATGCCATTTCAAAGTGTTAAAGAATCACCCATCTATCACAACAATACCTAGTATTTCTTAAAGTAATCAGAAAACACCACATTCAAACTTAAACCACCTCAGAGTTAACTCATTCACAGTAAAAAGACTGAAATAAAGGCAAATCCCACTCATGTATAATCATACATGGAAAGGCAGTTTTCTCCACTTTAGAGAAGCGTTTTCTTAGAGCAAACAATAGGGAAAAATATTTTTCCTTAACACCTTTGTTTTTCCAGTGTTGTGATATACAACAACACATAGAGGTTAAGTCTTTTTTCCACAAAGGAATCTAACTGTGACTCAGCTTCTCTAACAAGGCATGTTAGAAAATAAAATCAGACTCTCCAACAGAAAAGCACAAAACACAAAGTAACTTCTTAGCAAAGGGTACGCATCAAGAAAAAAGGGTTATTCTAAAGTAATGCAGGGCTGAGGCAGAAAAAGGAAGAAAAACTGTTTTATTCCTTGTGTACTTCCACTATGGGGATGGTTTAGGACTGAACTTTTTTTTAATCATTGTTGTTCTGCAGCTATCACATTCTGAAATGATTAGAACATAAAATCTCCATAAGGAAGGACATGGTCAGCCTCAGACAGTTTTGTTGTGAATGTTACACCAGCCAAACCATTCCACCAGTTTACAGTGTACCATAAAATATTTACACAAGCTATGAACTATAAAATATTTTCACATGAACTATAAAATATTTACACTATCAACATCGGTTAGGAAAGAATGATGTGCTGTCAAGCTGGTGTGACCCCGGAGTAAAGATTCTGAGGTCGCAGATTAAATAAGACTAGTGCAAATCATCTGGAAAGTTACAGGGAATATTAGGTTAAACAAATTACTGCTTCCTCGTCTCTTGGATGGTAAATGTAACCAGGAAAGCATAGCTTATATGCTTTAAGCTAAGTTTTACCAACAACATAAAGAAAGGTTAGGCTCATAATCAAACTGTACTGACCTCTCTGAATGTTCCTTCTAGCAAGGTGTCCAGATGTTGAAGAGGGGCAGGAGTTTTGTCTTTGAATCGTGTCAGCAATCGCCGCTCAATAGCTCGAAACTGTACAGCCCTTGCAGATAACAGCTCCTGAAATTTTTCAGCATTCAAACGTAGCTGCAATTTAAGGGTTTTCAAGAGTTCAGGTTAAAGGTCATATACATTATGTATGTACATTCCAAATGAAATGAGAGAATGATAGTAAAATTTTTGGGAGAATGTGTATTATTCAAATATGATAGTGTCCTTTATACTGGTTTCATATATTACACTCCTTGTGAAGCTTATTAACATTTTCAAGAATTATCATTTTCCACTGAAATCAAAACTAATTGCCAATAGCCACAACAATCCATGAAAATGCATAAATATCTCATCAAGAAGCCTAACAACAAGAGTGAAATTTCACCACCAGGATCTCAAGGCTTCTTGTTTTGGTGTGCTATTTATGACAAACACATGTGTATTGGATTTGATAGTCATTGCAGTAGAAAGTAAACGGTTATTCCCTTAAGTGTGAAGTACTAAATTCTGCACTGTTTGAATGTCTTTTTCTGAAGTGAAATCCCTTTTCATTTTATATATACTGATCAGCTATAGTAACAAACTTTCTTGAAGCGTTCACAAAACTTTGAATAACATTGTACATCAAATGCCCAGATCATAAGAATTTTTACTTTATCTTTTAATCACTTTACCATTTTCTAGTACATACCTCTAACACAAAAATCACTAAATAAAGGTGAGCCTTTATATAATTACCAGGATTATTCAGCAAAAGAAAATAAAACGTTCATGGCTTCCTTATTACGGAAGAGTAAAACAGTGTAAAACTAAGGACAAGTTTTAGAAACAACTTTACAATTAACATGTTAGTGAATGAAGAATGCATGGCTTCTGTCCAGGCAGTGAGCAGGAAGACAAATACTAGTACCATAATTTGTA
The DNA here is from genome assembly GCF_000687285.1 of Phaethon lepturus. NCBI lineage: Eukaryota > Metazoa > Chordata > Aves > Phaethontiformes > Phaethontidae > Phaethon > Phaethon lepturus. Next base: position 2,609 of record NW_010576216.1, on the reverse strand, counting down.
TCATTTGCAGACTGCACACTAGCTACCTGCGCTCTGCTGATCACAAGGGCTGGTTCTGAGGCAAGGTATACTCCATATGTTAAAAACTAAATGATAAATTTTTTCCAGCACATGCAAGTTTATTTTTTGAAAGCAAAATGCCTATGATAGCTACAGATTAACCATAGTACTAACATAAAAACAGTTTTTAAACTAGCAGAACATTAACAATTCACATATGTAACATACCTCAAAATGTCGATCAATTAGTTCAAAATATTCTTGCAGGGGAATTGAACCAGAAAAGGTACATGCAAAATCTTTGCAGTTTTGCTTCTTGAAATGTTCTTCAAGTCGAAGCGTGAGCTCTTCTGTTATCAACCAAAGGTCTTCTAACTGATCACTCTGGATCCTATATCGTTCTTTGAAAACAAGAACAAATACAAGACTAATAAAAACACATTTAAGCCACATACATTCACTACACAGCATGGTTTAGATAACACAAATTTAACTTTAACTGTATCCAAAGTCTACAGAAGATTTTCATATGAGATACGTGTTCTCTAGTGTTAAAGAAATACTTGGATTTTATTGATGTCAGTCCTAAATACTCCCTCTTTTAATCCTAACTAACAGGCAATTTTATAGCACAAAATGAAAGTATTTATTGCCTCAGGACTACTTACTTCAGAGTGTGGCCTGTTCATGAAGAACAAAAAACTATGAAGAACTACCACAACAAGGAAACAAGAGAATTACTGGATGATATCAAGTCATAAAAAACAGGCTGTCCGCAATTCTCTGCCATAATACAAACTTAGTGAGCTTTTCTGAGGGTTGGAGCAGAATCAGGCTCAATTCACTTTGGACCATGACAGAAGCAAAGCATCCTAAGCATCTGACAACAGTGGTAACAAACCAACTCCAATCCACCTAAAATCTTGAATGTCTCTTGGAAACTGTTATTGAGTTCTTAGATAATATACTCAATATCATTTTTATTACATCTCCACTTCCTAGGATACCTCCTGGTAGGAAAAGTATTACTCTAACTAGTCACAGACAACAATATTCAGTTTTGACAGTGCTATGCTTCACTTTAGATACAGCTGATAGAAGGCGATTTTTATCCATCCACACACTATGGCTTTGTAAAAATGGCTTAGTGTAGAAATAAAAGTGTTAATATAAACTAAAGTGATAAAACAAATCCTGTTAGCCAGTCTTACCCATCCAAAAAAATTCCTTTAACTTATCACATTTTAGTGATTTTCAAATTATCAAGCCAGTAGGATGAGATTTTATTTCCGTTGTTTCTAGTCCACATTTGTATAATCCTCTCTTAGGTTTCCAGGAAAACAGAAGTAATTAAATGTTGAGACGAAAATATTGTGGAAAAATCATACCAGCATTTTAATTTTGTTTTTCCCCCCAGAGAAACACTTTCAAACAACAATTCCTTATTTCTTTTCATTACTCATCTACCAATACCTTATCCAAAAGGATAGATAGAAATGTTGCTATGAGGAAAGAGCGTTGCTGGCATTTGATACAACATAGTTCTTTTTTTTGCCCTTGTTAACAAGGTTCACAGTAAACCAAATTAACCAGAATTCCTTAGAACTTGAATGTGCTTATTTAAAATTTTCTCAACATTAGTAATTCAAGGTTGTTTGACATTACCACTGACATCATTCCCAGGACATGTATTTCACTGAATACAGAATGACAAATTCTGTTTACAGTGTAAGAGGAAAGAAGCAAGTTTTATTTAAAAACACGCCTGTTAAAGAAAAGAACACCATCTGCTAAAGATAACATTCAACTCAATATCCATTTTTTAAACACTCACAGTGTAATGGCTGGACTTAGTTGGATGTGTCATCATACTTTGCCTTAAGTGATTTTTCCTTGAGGGAAATTAGCTCAGATGTTTTCAGGCCAAATCAACAGTCATTCCACTTATAATTGACATATCTAATACATTAATGGTTTAAAATGGATAAAACTAATTTCCTCCAAAATGCATATTTAGTTTCCATACATTGTTTGTTGGTCAATACAAACACAATCTAATTTTACCATGACCTGAGTAGAGAGCATTGCAGTCATTTGCTTTACATGATCTTCCAGCTCTCAGAAAACACAAATTAGATTTAGAAACTGTAGGAAACTGAGCATCTTTAGCTGTACTAACACATGCTTTAAACAGAAATACAATGAAAAAAGTAACTGTACTTCTGCTCATCCTGTGCTTTTATAATAGTTAACCAAGTTGTGTTTGTTTTTTGTTAAAATAAGCTTTGTCACAGACAATTACAATAGATTTTCAGAAAATTCTCAAAGAGGAAAGCAGGAGACTGAGGAGCACGAAGAGATTACATAGGTTACAAAGGCTTTTAACACTACCACAGGTTGTCCAACTAACACAACGTGCATTAAGAATGGTTGCCCTGCCAGCAAGTTATATGAAGAAAGTCTAGAAGATTCTGTTCACTTCTCAGCCAGGAAGCCTCAGCACAAAAAAAGAGCCCAGCCACAATTTAGCAGTCAAGCCTTCTTTACGCTTTGATTAATCGCAGAATCATTAAGGTTGTAAAGGACCTTTAAGATCATCAAGTCCAACC
>NW_010576215.1:0-6551 GCF_000687285.1 Phaethon lepturus | reverse complement strand
CTCAGGCGTGTCAACCGCACCACTCAGCTTGTGTCATCTTGGTTAATTTAGGCTTTTTTGTATGGGATTGCAAATTTTTTTCTAATAGAATAAAAGATCCAGCCTTTGGCAAATTATCTCACTGTTACATTTCCTTTCTAGGAAGGAAATATATAGCAGCAATCTTATATACCAGTAATATGCTGTATGCTAGTAATACACCAGTAATATTCTATATATCAATAATATATATATGTGTGTGTGTGTGTACACATGAAGACATTAGCATAGTACAGGGTTTTGGTTCAATTTTTTTCATTTATTTATGTGCATATGTACATGAAATGAATTAAAGATGAAAGGAATTAATGCACATGTAAAGATAGTAATTTAAATGCTACAGCTATATTTTTTCCTTTCTGTCATTGAAAAAAAAAAAACAGGAATCAAATGAATCTAGAATCAGAATTTTGTACCTCAGATTGTTAGTGATGACATTGTACTGTTGTTTCAGATAAACCTGCAAAAGAAGATGCGAGTCACTGGAGTTATAACTCAAGGTGCCAAGAGGATTGGAAGCCCAGAATATGTAAAATCTTACAAAATTGCATACAGTAATGATGGGAAGTCATGGAGAATGTACAAAGTAAAAGGCACAAGTGAAGATATGGTAAGATTAAGTTATCTGTATATGAATACATCTTATGGTTTAGCTGCGTCCAGAAGTATGGGGTATCTCTGGTAGATAAGCATAATTGCCTGACAGTATGATACAGGTGGCCTTGCTAGTATTTTTTGCTGAAAAAAAATCAATAAATTTGCACTTTCTATCGGCTAAGAATTTCTTATACTTTAATTGATGGTTGTATAAATACTAAGTCCCAAGGCTAGAATAATCCTATTTATTACACTTAACTGATTTTCATTTTAATTAGTTTACCAGTAATTACTCATTACTCTGTTTTCAATTTAGTTTTATTACATTGGCAAATTAGTGTTAACCCTTAAAAGCATAGAACACATTCATCAATGCTAATCTCTGTATTGCACAAACAGTATCATTCAGTGGGAAGTATGTGTTTACAGTTTATAGTTACCACTTATTTTTTATAGAGTTGTGCATAAAAAGAAGCAAAAATCCCTTTACTCTGTAAGTTAAGATAGACCTAAGGCACTTTGCAGCATTAGACATAGTTTCTCTATTAGGAAATTATATGCTGTCTGAAGAGGTGTGTAATGAGGGAAGAAAATGAAGTACAACTGTATCTGGTTAGAGGGAGGATTGAATAGAATAATGCTTATAGGTTTATTTCAGCTCCCCCTGCGATCAATGGGAGGGTTACAGTGCACTTCAGTGGGAGTTGGAAGAGGTCCTTGAAGTAGAGGGGAAAAAATAAATGTCAATCAGCATAAATAATTGCAGGCTAAATTGAATTGGGACTATTTAATATGCTGATTAGAAAAGAAGATATAATTTAGTTGCATTAGTAGCTTCAGTTTCTAGGAGTGACAAGATAGATGTCCTGATTCAGCGCAGGTGGAAAATACATGCCGATTCAAAACAATGGCAGCACATTTTGCACATTTTTTGTATGTTGGGCACTAGAAATTACAAAACAGCCTATATTTGGGAAAAAACTTGAAGGTAAATGTGCAGGGATGGTCATAAGAACAACACAGATATTTTTGAGATATGGAAATCAACTGAACCTTCAGTAATTCTCCTGGCACATTTATATGAGTATGTCATTTTACACAGGTGTTTCGTGGAAATGTGGACAACAACACCCCATATGCTAACTCCTTCACCCCTCCAATTAAGTCGCAGTATGTACGGCTGTATCCTCAGGTGTGCAGAAGACACTGCACATTGAGAATGGAACTTCTTGGCTGTGAACTGTCAGGTGGGTTTTCTGTAATTGCCGCATCTCAGAAGTCAACCATCAAGCAGCACATTTTTGTGCCCAAGATCTAAACCACATGCAGTTTATTCTTGGTGAAATGCCGTTGGCAGGGCTGAGTTTATCCAGACAGTTACTTATCTCTTTTTATGTGAATTACATAAGCAGCAACACTTACCTAAATGATGTAAGTGACAATAGTTGCTTGCAGTAGGGCAGTAGTAGTAGTAGGGTAATGTGGTAGCAACCTAATAATGTTTTGTAAATCTTTCTGTGCACATTGGCTTCCAATTATGTGCGACGTAGAAAAGGTCATTTATAGCAGTTTTAATAAGTATCAACAGCTATCAGCACCCGTTACATTACATACTAAGCAGACCATGAGACAGGGAGTAACTCACAGTTACACTCAGCACTTCCTAAACTAAGTGCTGAAAACAGTTTCTAAAAGCCAAAGCTGTTTTGCAGTGCTGTACAGCAGAGTCACGGCAGAAGCAGACATAAAAGCTGATTTGAGTAATTTCTCCCGGCTGTTGGTGACCACGCTGATGTGCTGTGTGGCATCCTCAGAGGGACAAGGGTGCTTCAGTTGCCGACGAGGACCACTCAAAAGACAATGGGATATATTTTGCTGGGATGCTTTAGTCAAGATTTCAGTTTAGATTTGTTTTGTGGATTTCTAGCAGAAGCAGGGATTACGTCTCATAGCAAAAAGTAAATGAACAAGTGGAGCCGATATAAACCCTCTTAAGGTTTGTAGTAGCAGAAGTTATAACTCATAAATGTAAAGCGTGACCTCTAGCCACTCTCTGAAAGAATGATGTTCCCTTACAAATTCAGTAAAGCATGTAAATTTTTTATCTTTTTCAAGAGATCAACCTTTTACCGGTGGGAGTGCTCCACTGAATTCATTTAAGAACGATTTTTATGTGGCTGCCTGCTTACTGTACAAACAATAGTCATCCAGTTCACGAATGATATATCAAAACAGCTGGAGTTAAATAATTCTCAGTCCTCTAGTGGCATCAAAACCAGATTCAGAAATGAAAAGTTAATGCATTAATCTCACTATAGCCCTTTTCCAATATAGATAGGCTTGAGAGTAAATAGAAAATTCTGTCTAGCTGCTTTAGTCTATTAGATTTTTTTTTTTTTATGTCTTCCATTTCTGGGACCACAATTTAGAGTAAGTCCTTGCCAGAATGACCAGGAATTGTTTTGCTCAAAGAACTGTGAAAGCTACTGAAGTGAATTCATTTCAGTGGTCTCCTAACAGTTTCAAGGTCATAATTTCTTAGAACTGCAAGCAGCCAAGGCTCAGCAGAACAATTTCAATCTTACTGAAATAAGAGTATAATTATACATAACGACAGACTAATTCACTCTAATTCCAGGTGGTCTGTTTTAAGCAGAAAAACACCTTGAGAGGTCTGGCTTCTCTAACAAGTCCCAGTGCTAGAGAAGAGAGTCACTACTGAATGGAGGGAGACTGTGTTGCAGCACTAGATCTTCATAAAAACTAACCCTTTCTTAGGACAAACTTCAGAAAAATGTTCAATATAATCTGCTCTTGGCTCATAAATAGCTTTACTTACCAGGACCCATGGTCAGATCTTATTGAAAACCATGATCAATGCTTGTTGAGTTGGCCATCAATAAATCAGGCATTAATTTTCATGGCCTTGTGTTCCTGCCTTACTTGTGTTTTGCACATCTCTGTGTTGTAAATTCCCTTCTTTTCATAGAGTATTGATTTGGGGGCAGAATCGGATCACAGCTACAGTTTATTAGAATTCCTTTAGTCATTAAGCTGTTATTAATAGTAGCATCAAGCTGTTCTTTTTAAAAACAGACAAGTTTTCACACAACACAGTCACTTTCTGATGCCATTCACTCACACACCCAAATATCTGCATATAGCAGGCTCTGCCTTTTTGCATGTCGTCCATGTCATACATTGCTGATGTTGGTGGCCATGTACCAATTCAGCAAATTCTTGGTGTTCTGAGTTTGTCAGTTCTTGCAGAGATGCTCATCCCCAGAACTTAATCATCCTTGGGAGACCCATAGCATCTTCTGAGTGTGTAATTTTCCTCTTTTTGGCATGTTGTTTTCTGGTAACTATTTGTCTATCCTAACAGTACCTACAGGTGCCATTCACACAAACTCACACATGAAGTGACTTTGTAACATCTGCATTTAGTATAGATTCCCCTGCCCTTGTTTGTCTGCAGCACTATGTAATCTGGAAAGGAATCCTATGTTCATTAATACAAAGAAAATTTTTAAAATCTCTTCATTTTCATAAAATAAAAATATCACAGTATTAATCAAAACAAAATCACCTTTGCCCTCAAATAATTGACCTAGGCTGCTTTTGCCAATACCGCATGAATGCTGGCCCAAGAAAACTTGCACGTAGACCTTTTCATGCAGATCCATTTGCAGTTATGCCTCCACTGCAAGGGATATTCAATGTTTCCTTTGTGGGTTTGAGCTTTCTTGAAAGAAGAGGTAGATGAGGGACACAGTACAGGACACAGACTGAAGAGTGAAATATTACGCACTCAGAAGAGACAACAGAGAATAACCTTTTCTTTCATTTTTCAGATGCTAATCTACACTTTCCCAATATGTAGGTTTCTCATTATTTCACTGCTCTTGTTTCATTGAGCTAGACCAAATAAGAAGTAACTGCAAACTTGTACCTAGATAGGTTTAAATAGAGTTATTAGATTATCATTTATCACACATGGTGATATCCAAAGCATCTCAAACATTTTGACCTAAGATGCTCCACTGAGCGTAGCCGTAAGTATGTCTACATCAGCTCTCACTAACAGGTTATAAAAATGGGAAGGGAGATGGAATCCTTTTGCAGGGACCTTGCAAAACAAATTTAAAGACGATACAGTGCAGTGAAGAGGACATGTCCTGGGAACTCATGAGCATTATTATATACACTTCTCTGAGGGATGACCATCTACAGACACAAAGTTTTGTACTAGTTTGATGATTCTGTCCTTTGCACTCTAGGTTATAGCTTGCCTATCAAAATGAAGAGTCATCTTCTGTCATTGCAGCAGGGTGCCATAGGAGCTGGGAAGCAGCTGGATCGGCTGTTGCTCTCTGTGACACAGCACTAAGACATTGTTCTGCCACCCGTGTACATCATGTTCATCTCTTCTGGTTCTCATTGTTCTTCTCACTTTCTCCTGTTACCCTTAACAAGTATCTTCCTCCTCCCTTTGGAATGGCGAGTGTAAAATCCCATTAAAGCATGTCCACATGCACAGACACACAAGCAGACACATCTGTTGTTTCATAAATCAATAATAATACTCAGTAAAGATAGAATTATTTTTGATGGATTGGACCGGGACTGAAAAACAGTTTTGACAACGCATGTTTTCATGTCAGGAACCTCCTTCAGAATCCTCAGATGACACATTCCCGCTCACAGCCCTTGTGATCCTGGAGTGATACTTCAGAATTGAATAATAAGCAAAGTCCTTCTCTGAAGCAACAGATGAGTCTCTGTCATTTGTGCTATCAATTACTGCCTCCTACTCCGAGAAAAATTGTTTTGTTGTTGTTTTGAACTAGGTAGTTCATTCTACAGACAAGGCTGTGCAATTTCCATTTGTGCACTGAGAATCAGTTCTGAAATGTTGTGGTTTTTTCAAAAATTAAGTCTGTTTTCTGTTTATTTTTTAACTGAATATGAAACAATTTCAGATTTTAAATACAGTTGTTACTATATTAAAGAACATATAATTAGTATCTGTCTCTGGTATTATGCATATGCTCCTGCTGTTAGACCCCCCACAAAGGGCTTGATCTTACCTTCCTGATTTGAATCCCTAATAATTCCATTTAATTCTGTGTGTTAAATCTATGGAAGAAACAGAAAGTAAAATCTGACTGAAAATTCTTTGCTAATAATCAAAAAAACTAAAAAAAGAGTAATTTATTTAAATCTGGGTAAACATACTGTGAAGGAAATGGACTTTTAAGCAAAAGAGATCCAGCTTTGATATCTAGCTTAAATAAAGTGAAAAACAAAACAAAAACTTTGAAGGTGTTTTAAGAAGTCATGCAGTGCTCTGGCTCTTTCAAGAGATACCAGCTGCGTAGGGTCATGGTCCCAGCAGGAAAGCCTTCACAACTTATATGTATGCTCTAAGGAACACAGCTGGTGAATCAGCAAATGATTACCTGATAGGAACCAGCTCAGGGGTGGGATGTGAGCATCAGGTGGCAAATCTCTGTCTTCCCGATGATATATAACATCAAGGTTCTGTGCATGCATAGTGATGATGCACTCATTGCAAAATGAGGTATGTTAGAGCCTGGACACACTCTCACTCAATGAGTTAGAGTATTGTTTGCAATTTAACTTCATCATGTCAACTACTGAACTAAGTTGGATCACCAAACTGTGAAGTGAAAACTTTGGGACAACTGCACATATGCAGGTTTTTCACAGCTGGGGCCCAAAGGAAGTAAGAAAACTGCTTTTTTTTTTATGTTTTCATCTCCATCTTTCACCTTTTCCTCAACCAACCATCAAACGTCACTCCACCCAGCCATACGTCCATCTTTCCTGACCTCTTGGCAGCCCTTTCACTCTTGGCCACTTCACAGAATCATAGAATCACAGAATCACTA
>NW_010576214.1:0-6633 GCF_000687285.1 Phaethon lepturus | reverse complement strand
CCAGCCGGCAGGGCAGGACAGGGCACCCAGCTGCCATGGAAAGACCCAGTTAGAGAAGGTAGACGGTGCTGTTATCATGGATGTAGCTTCCGAAATGCTCTTGTAGGACCAGGGAATCTCACACCCAGGTCTGATCTATGAAATGAACAGCAGGAAAGTGGGTTTGCTGGGTGGGGAAGGGAGCAAAAGAGACCAAGGCTGCACCACTGCCATGGCTGGGTCCTGCCCATGCCCTGGGCTCAGGGCAGAGGATGGTCTTTCGTGGTGTCCTCACTCGGTGGCTGGGGAGGTGCCAAACACAGGCCATGGCAATGCTGGCATGTTGCATGGGCCTGGCTTTGGGGTGACCTGGCATGGGGGAATCCACATCTTTGCTGTTCAAGGCTATCACCCCGCCAAGCAGGGACACCTTGGCCAAGCCACCTGCTGGAGACAGCCAGCTCATGCCAGTTTCCTGACGGTGCCCAGGAGCTGCTGGCAAGGGATGGCTGGCCCGGGCAGAGCTGTGCTGGGAACGCCTGAACACTTTCTGATGGGGACGATCCCATTCCAGTGATGGGGAAAGTCCCTGAGGGCGCCCCATTTGCTGGCTGAGCTGGTGGCCAGGCGAGCCCAGGCTGACGCTCTGCTGGCAGGAGACCTCCGCAGGCTGCTGCCTCATGCTGCCGAGTGTGGGCAGCTCCTGGCTGGGTGCCCTGGAGGCATCACCAGCAATGTCCAGGGTTACCAGCACTCCTGGCAGGCTTGGGAGCACAGGTCCTCCTGCGCGTTAACGGGCTGTACACACCTTTCTGAGGTTTCCTAATGCAGCAGCAAATGCCGTGCAGAAAACTGCTGAGGTTTTCTGGGGGGAGGCGTCAGCAGGGAGTCAACCCCCCAGCCAGCCTGCGACCCCCATCAGAGCAACACTGCTCCCCCAAGCCCCCCCATCCCAGTCTGCCTGCCGGCTCTCCCGGAGCCGGGGTGCCAGCGGTCTGCGTGCTGGCGCGCTGACGGCTTTGCTGCCCACCCTGTGGCGGCAGCACAGGGGAAATGCCAGGCATGAATGTCAGCCTTGGGACGCCTACGGCATGTTTCCTTTCCACCAGCAGACAGGATGTAAGCTGTCACGGGTGTTAATGAGCCATCGCGAGACCTGCAACGCGATGCTCCTGATTTTCGTCAGCGCATCTCTCGGTTTGAGGCTGTCTCTTCTCAGACCGGTCTTTTGACAGGGCCAAAGCACTGAAGCTGCCATCCCTGTAAGGTCTTTTATGAGCTCTCTTTTCTAGGTACAACACTTTTCAAAAAAGCACAGAATCCTGTTTTCTAAAAGCAGCCTGTGAGCACCACAGAGTGCTGTCCCTTTCTGGAGAAAGATGTGTTTGTCCAGATGTCTGCAGTACTGCTGGACTCAGCTGAGTCCTAGATGTGTCCAGTAGCAACATCGCACTTGCCCCTGCACATTTATTGTGGCACATATATGGGAATAGCTGTATGTATGCAGAAAGGTCAGAAAAACCTTTTCTGGCTTGCCTGAGAGTTTCACTTAGAAATGAAATTAAATGATTAGCTGTGTAGAGATAAGCTGGTTATGACTGAGGCTTGGACACATAATAAAAGTTTTACTGCTTTAAACAAGGCGTGTTGGTGGAAGCACAGACTCTGCCCTGTGTGGAGTAACTGTACGTTTCAGCATCTGGGAGGGCGGCAGCTGCTACCCAGCAGCTGGATGCTGTTGTCACTGCCCACCCACAGAGCATCCTGCTCCCACCGGTCTGCAGGTAAAACTTAGCAAGTGAGCTCTCCCAGGTTTTCTCCAGGGGAAAATCTCCAGCTTAGTTCAAGCCCCATCACTCAGCACCATAATATAGAAGTAGCAGACCTGGGACCAGAGCTCTGAACTCCCAGCTGCCGACCTTTGCTGCTGGCTATAACTTCCAGACAGGGAATGGTGATAAGCAGGAACAGGAGAGTAACACCTAAGTTCCTCCAGTCATTCAGTCATTTTAAGCTGCATGGATGCCCCGATGCCTCTGCATCTGGGGACAACCTGGACACCCCTCTCGTCACACCAGCAGCATGGTCTCTGCAAGCCATCCTGCTGTGGGCTAACCCCTGTATGGGAGATGCCCCAGCTCCCAATTCACCCCATCAAATTAATCCAGTCGTAGTCCTCAGTGACTGGTCTTGGAGCCACATGTATGTCTATGGTGACATCAGCCAGCAGCAGGGCGATACTGCTTCAAAACATGCTTAGCTTTCCTGGTGTGAAAACCATGTTTTTGGTGTTCATTGAACAAATCTGGGTTGCAACTTTCATGAGACTGTTAATTTACCAAAAGCACAAAGGCGAGTCACGCAGGCCAAGTTTCTAGAGCTCACAGGAAAGTTAGAAAACAGGTAGAATGAAAGTTTTAAGGTCTCTACCAACAACAATGACATACTTTTCCCACTGAGAAGCTTTTCAGTTTGGGTGATATTTTTAGGGGTTTTTTTCAACAAAAATGTAACATTTCCAAAGAAAGCAGACACCTATAATAATGTCAGCCAACCTCTGAGTTTCTCATCAGAACAGTTTCTATGAACTGTTTTGAACCAACCCCCACGAGAAGCTGAATATGTTACTTACGTGTTTATAAATAGACCTGTTTTCGCAAAACTTTCTCAAGTAAACGGCTCTCAGTTAATATGAAGTACTTCCACTTACTACTTGTATAATAAAAAAAGAGGGATCCTCACGTGGGTTAAAGTCCCGTTATACTAACAGCTAATAAGGGGACAAGTCCTACCCTGAAAAACCTCATCTTTTGGGTTTGCTCCAGGTCTCTGCAGTTCCTGACTGTCTTATGCCTACCTCCAAATGAATCACCCCTATCACTCTGTTGAGTGCCTCCTGACATTAACTACTCCTTTCCTTGCCACACCCCTATGAGGAAAGGCAGCATTATCAACCCTGTGTTACAGATGGGGACTTGTGGTGCAGAGAGGTGAAATGTCATGCTGAAGATGATACAGGTCATCTGGACCAGAGCAGGGGGTGGATGCCCACTCTTCCCTTGAAAGGCAATACCCTACCCACTATGCTTCCATACAGCTGGTGCTATGATAGTATTATTTTTTTACTCATTATTTTCCCATCAGTCAGCCTGTGAAAGAAAACTCACAGTACTATGATCAGCTGGTTAAACAAGGGAGCTAAAGCATTTAGCTAATATAAGCACACAAAGGATGAAAAATGGAAGAAGAGAGTAAAAGTGAATGAAGAGAAATAGTGAAGGGCAGGAGCAGCATGGTTGTCAAGAAGTAGTAGGAGGGCATAGAAAGGAAATCGAAGCTTCGAGCTGACCCATAAAACTCCCTAGTGTTACCATCAGCCCCCCTGATTTCACCCTCAGAGATCTTGTTTTGCAGCAGCCTTCATTTGACTCATCTACACCTGCCCACTTCAGTCCTGTGGCCAGCAAGAAACTCTCCCACCTCCTTTAACCACAGCCTTCCACACAAGGGTCTCTGCCGCCAGCCCCCAGACTCTGCATGACTCACCCCTCTGCATCTCTGCAGATATTTCCCCGAGGTTTTTCAGCTTGGCAAGGCAAGTCTGTCACACCACTGAAAAAAAAAAAGTAGAAAGGCGACTAAATGTGGTTGCATGATGACAGGAATCAGATCTTCAGTGTTGGGATGGGATCCAGCATCTCTGTGGGAGAGTTCAGTACATGCTGTGCCTCCCTGCTTAGACCTGGCTGCCTGGGCAGGGGAAGGAGCCAGGGCAACACAGAAAAGATCACACAGAGCCCAAGCTCCCCCACTCCTTGTTCTATCAGTGTGAAGACTGCCCGAACAGATGTTTCCCTCTGCAAGGAAATGCAGTGCTAGCTTCACTATCAGGCTGGAAGTCAAGACAGCAGCTAATTAAATGACTTTCCCAATGTCACAATAAAAGCTGCAAATCAGACTTGCCTCACTCTCCTGAAAGCCCAGTTGAGTGTCATCTTCAGTACACTGCTCCTCTCATCTTCTGCAATTGCAGTCGTGGCAAGAGTTGATCTGGGTCCGCTGACCTCTCCAGCACTATGTCAGTGGAAAACCCAGTGGAAAACTTTTGGGATAGGAATCCCGTCCCCATAAATGTTTGAAAAGGATGCACCTTGTTTAATATCTTCCCTTCCAGGAGTAGGTAGTGAAGTTAGCACCTAATGAGCAATATGCAAACTCAGCCTCAGAGGTACAGAAGATGCCTGGTATAAAAATAAACATCAACTGTCAGGAAATGTCCTCTGGACAACATCCCAAGGAATAAGTTCCTCCAGGGTCTCAGTTTGCTATGGAGGATGTGTGCTTGAAAACAAAAAGTTTGCCCTACTTCTTGAAGTTTGTCGTTGACAGTTTTCCAACATAAATCCAAAGGATTTCTGATTGGCATGTTGGTTAATAACCAGAAAGTAAGTGTAGGAGTGTGCTTATGTTACCTTTTCCCAATGCTACTGGTAATTGCTAAGTAGGCCCAGAAACCAGACACTGCAGTGACATTATCTCATGAGCTAACTCAACAGTCAATGTCTGGATCTGCACTAGTTGATTAGAGCATGTCCTGCATGCTACTGCAACCAAGAATTGGTTTGAGAGATGAAGGAAACTAATCTCTAGGCAATTGAATCTGCAAAATGAATAGACTCATCCATTTTCTGGAAATTACTTATGGTTCAGTTACTATAACCACTTGCATTAGCCCAGTCAGGTAGTTGATGAACCTCTGTAGGGGAACGGGAAAATCACCATTTAGACCGAGAACAGTCAGGACTGGATGGTTCATGGGTTTGGCAACCAGATTACAAAGGCTTTCACCTCCACTTGAAATTCATCCTCACTGTACGGTGGCTATGAAGGGTAATGCTCCAGTAAGTGGTCTGTGGTATTTGTATAGCTTACTACTTGCACAGAAAGATTCAGGGGACAGTCCATCTGTGACTGCTCTGAATCGTGAAAGGTGACAGCTTTATGAAGGTGGGTTCCTTGTGACAATTCCAACTTGTGACAATTTTCCTGCTATTAGAGAGACTTTTCTATTTACGCTTCTGCAGGTTCACAGGCTCTAGACCATGCCTGCAGGCAGCACATCTGAAGTGTTGCCCAAGATGGCAACATTTTTTGGAATACAAAAGACATTTTTAATTTAAAGGCTGATTACTTTGTGCTGATTACAAACAATAAGCTCTTTCCACAGGGCTTTGTGGGCTTCTCTGAAGCCACCAGCAGCTTGGCCACAGGGCTGGAAGGAGGAGGACTTGTCCCACTGTCTTGGGGAGGGACAGTGTCTGCAGCACAAAGGCAGCTGGGTTTAGCCTGACTTTCACACAAGCCTCTTCTGAGCCTCAGAGGTTTTATGCATTCATTGACCCAAATGTATAAAGTGGAAATGACACTTCCTTTTGCGAGATGAGCTGATCCAAGGCCTTTGCGGCCATTAGTGCTGGGAGGCAGCTGCCCCTGAAGCAGCTGAGGCTCTGCCTAGGCTATTTGGCAGGGTTAGCACCAGCTTGAGGGCTAGGCAAAGCAGGCAGTCACCCAGGGGAGCAAGCTGCTGAGACTGCAAAAACCATCACAGCTCTCCTGCCCACACTGCCTGGACAGTGATGCTCCCTGGGCAGCCAGGCTGGCTGTGGAGGCAAGGCAAGGGGCGAAGGGGCTCCTGCTGATCCGCTGCTTGGAGGAGCAGCAGCCCCTGCTCTGCCCTGCCCCAGCTCACCCCCTGAAGCACAAACAGACAACCCCAGGTCCCAAGGGTTATTTCTCCCAGTTCGGCTGCTTGCCTTCTCCCTCCCTTTTCCCCATGATAGGGGCAGCCTGGTGCTGGCAGCTGGCGTTTGCTTGTCCTGCTGAGATACCTTAAACTGGCTTTGTCTGCAGGGGTAGGAAAACAGGGGAGACTGCCAGAGTGCACCTCCCTCCTCCATACACCCAGGCCACAGGCAAACTAGCTGTTGGCACCAGCTGCAAATTAGCTGATGGCACCAGCAACAACATGGATTACACCGCTGGGAGTGCACTGTGCTCTTGGTAAATGCTGCCTCCTGCAGAAATGAGAGGGAGGACCTATATATTGTGCATGAAGCGGAGGTGAGGCACTGGGACCACCTTCCTGCCCAGCCAGGTCTGTTCTCACAGACAGAGGTCTGAAAGCCAAAGCCAGAGGCTGGAGGAGGCCGGGACTTGGGGCTGGAGGGGGGGCACGACTGCGCCTCCAGCCCGTCACCCATCACCAGCCAACACAGGGATGCTGATGTCTCCTTCCTATAGAGGCATGACAGCTCCTTTTTCCTGCAGGCTCCCAGAGTTTGTAGGGCTTGGGGAGGGTGGAGGGGGGTGGTGGTGATAGTATTTTTCACTTGTGACACCTAGTAAATTATGGCATCAAAGAAAACAGCAGTGAGTCCTGGGCACTTGTTCAGTATTTGAGTTCCACCTGTCCCTCCAGGCTGTAGGATGATTCTGGGCTCTGAGATGGAGCCGTATGGCAAGCCAGGAGGTGTCGCACAGAGCCGCTGCACAGACTTCAATCAGGAACGTTTCCAGCGAAAGGAAAATGTGTTAAACTCAGCCTCAGAAAACTCACACTCTGACAGCTCCTGACATTCATGTCAAGAAATGAAT
>NW_010576213.1:0-6336 GCF_000687285.1 Phaethon lepturus | reverse complement strand
AATGGAATGGAATGGAATGGAATGGAATGGCCAATCTAACTGAATTTCATCATGGCCTTTCCATTGCTTATTATGAGACAGAACATTTTGCTATTACAATCCATGAGAAGTTTGGCATTTATTGAAATGGAATGCAATAGCCCCGTTCTGTGGAAAGCTGTTTAACTGTTTATGCTCAGCTTTATGCGTGTCTGCAGTACAGATCTAATCTAGCATTAATCAGTGATTCCTTCCCTTTGTGTTTCCTTAGCTGAAGAACTCTAATGGACAGCTTTTTCACGTTTCAAGGTCCAGTGACTGTTTAAAAAGATTGTTGTTTAAAAAGATTTGACCATTTCTATGACAAAAAAAGAAGATAAAAAAGAAAGTTTGAAAACCAATCCAGACTGTTTCTTTTATGTCAAGCTTAAGTACTCCCCTAAAGCAATAAACTAAACTGACTGTGGGCCATCACGGAGTTATTTTCAGCTTTTCTTTGCAGAAAAAAGGCAATCCTTCAGCATCACACTACAGGCCTGCTGCTCACTGTCTGTTTTTGCACCACTGAAAGATGAAACCTCAGCATGGCATTCTCCTTGCACAGTCAAAAGGGAATATTCAATGACAATTTGCTTCTGGTAATATGCTTTGCTCCATTGCTTAACTTGCATGGATTTTCCCTTTAAATTAACTCCTGCAAACTCCTCCTTTCTTTAAAAATGAAGACTTAAATGTAAACATAAAGAGAATCTCTCTATTTGTGAAAACCATTGAAGAATAACTAGAGAGTGTATTGTTGCAAGCAGGTAATTAGCCTGATTTTAGTACAGATATGCATAGCCAATTCAAATTATGGCACAGAATAGTATGAATTCAGGACTGAAAGTTCATTCTCCATCCAGGCAGAATATGCAGGTTTTTTAAGTGTAACAAGATCACTGAAACTTGTTATTTTGGACCTACTCTACTGTGCTTCTAGCCAGAGGTTATAGCTTCTAGCAAAAGGTTCATGGTTTAAGTGTTCAGATTTAAAATAACTCAGCTCTCTTGAACTGCAGCTGGAATTCTTCTAGGGCTGACTCAAATTTTAAATTTCCCCTTTTTTTTCCTCCCCTTTGCTTCCTATCTAGAGCTTCCGAAATGGTTTGCTCTGTCTCAGCTGGTACTGTAAGAGACCAACAGAAAGGCCAGTCTACTTTATGGAACAATTCAAGGAAATATCCCACATAATCTAAATAAGTAAAGCAATGCAAGAACCATAGTTCCTGCTGGACCTGAACTGAATATTGTATTTAGCCGCAATCTCAGTGGCAGCTCCTCAATTTTATAAGAAAACAAACTCTACCATTTCAACTGATGGAAATATATATTTATCTCCTTGATATTATTACAGTAAGGACTGATTTCCACAGATATAGCTGGGGATACAGTTTAATTTAAATTGATAGTGCTCACTATGTTTTTCATCACAAAAAGAAGGTCCTTGCTGATTCTTTCTGTTAGCTTTTTTTAAAGAAATTTAGATTAAAGGTAAAATAAAAAATTAGACCTACATATTACTCTCAACTATTCAGAGAGACCAAATTCCTAAATCTTAGACTGATTTGTGATTTTATGTCCATATAGTTTAACTGATGGAACCAGCTGTTAATGAAAAAGTGCTTCATCTACTCTTGTTAGTGTTTAATATATTCTGTAATTGCTGGACTAAAAACACCGACATCAAGTGAAGAGTAAATGAAAAGGCACCTCTAACTTCATGAAAATATTTTTCTTTTTTCTGATGTCTTGCCAGAAATAAGGGACACACTAAAGTATACTTGGTATGTGCTTTGATGAATATATTCAAAAACAGTGAAGTAGTTTTTATTCAGTTGTATGCTAAACGTAGGCAGAGAAGCCTTTAATTATGAATTGTTAATTGATAATCAGGTGCTAATTAAGCTTTTTATGAGATCTGAGTATAAAATATATCACCCTAAATAGATTTTCCTTTCCATAAATCGTATTTTTGCTGTGATTTTTGAGGCTGGAGAAGAGAAGGCTCAGGAAGATCTTTTCAACATGTATAAATACCCAATGGAGGGAGTAAAGAAAATGGACTCACTTTTCTCAGTGACAACCAGTAAGAGGACAAGAGGTAGTGGACACAAAATGACATACAGGGAATTGTGTTTAAACATAAGAAAAAACCTTTTATTTTGTGCATGGTCAAACACCAAAACAGGTTGTCCAGGGAGGCTGTCCCTGCTTTGAGCTGGGAGTTAAACTGGATGACCTACAAGTGGTGCCTTACAAGATAGAAATCTTGGGGAAAAAAAATCTCTTCTGCTAGGACAAAATTGGCAAGGGTTGAATGGAAGTTTCTTTTGCCTCTACAAATTTCAATGCTAGTAGCAAAGTCATGGTTAAGACAAATGTCTTTTAATAACATTACTTCAGCATTGTTGGCTGGAAGAGGAACTCATGTCTGAAAAGGCATAAAAAGTAATTATCTTCTGACCACTCCTGTTTCTTTTTTTCATTCTTTTTAACAACTCATCAGGATATTGCATATACCCCCACTTCCACGGAGAAACAAAGTCTGTCCTTGTTCATTTAATTAAATGTCATTTTAAATGAAGCAAACAGCGAGAGAGCTCAGAGAGACTGGGGAATCGTGTCTGGTAAGTAAACTTGTATTTTAAAATAATTGTTTGGGAACATATGGGCAGCCTAGCTTACAAGGGCTAGAAAATACGCCCGGACATGCTGAGAAACATGGGTAAGCATATTTAAAAGTGACAGGTCTTAAGTGACTTTGTCTCGTCCATTCAGAGTGCTTTCCCTCTGGTTCCCTCTTCTTTCTGCTCTTCTCCAGGGGCACAACACCAACAATGATTTTCTCAAACGTACAGCACTGCTCCCCCTCTCCCAGGGGCCCTGTAAAGCTGTCACTAAAGTTGGTAATACAGCTTCTCCTCCGATAAAGGTTGGGAACATCTGGTGCAAGCCCATATGTCACCCTGGAACCTGTTCTAAAAGCACTGCCTTGAGCTTTTTTGATTTAGAAGGGCTCAGCTGTTTCAGTGATGGAAAGAAAAGCAAGTAATGGAGAGATAACTGGATGTCTTTGCTATAAATGACATATCTAAGACACTGGCAACTGTACAGACAGTGCATTTCCAAGTTTGATATGGGTTTTAAAAGGCACCATAAAAAAAGAAGCACCTACCTTAATAACTCTGAAGAGTGAAGGTAGATAGGTGAGGTGATGCCCAGAAGAGCAGCGCTTGTTCCTTCTGATCCAGGCGTGGACGTGTCTGCAGAGACCACAGGGTAACGACAGCACAGCGTGAGATCTGTCCAGCCCTGATGCTTATTATCTTAGATGACTATCGTGGGTCAATACTTCTCATGGTTGCTGATTATAAGCCTTATTTTGTTTTGGAAGTTCTCAGTTCTCAACACCAGCTGAAGGTAGGAAGAGAACTAGTCCCCTTCTCAGTTAAGCCACTATTTCTGGATACACATCTGCCACCAAGGCAGTTAATGCCACCCGAAGTGTTGAATGCTGTTCACAGAATAGATGGAAAGCCAAGATTAAGATTACATCTGAACTGCTCCCATGGGAAGAAGACTCTGGCTGTTCAGCGTGATTCATGACTTTCGAGATGAACTTCCTGAGGGTTCATAATGAACTGCCTCACCCCCCCAGCCCCCCAAAAGCAGAACAGGTCATTCTGAGCTGCTAGTGTAAGTCCTTGGGAGTTCCTTGAACAGGTTGGGGTCAAAGCCTTGAGAGAGGTTTTTCCTGGTTCTGCTGTCACAGCTCCTGCCACTGCAACTGTGCGGCCACTCCTACTACGCAACGCCGCTCAGCTGGGTAGGTGGGCACAGCAACCACTGGTAGGTGGGAGCAAGGAAACACTGCTTTCCCAGGTCTGGCTGCATAGCAGGTGGGAGTACATGGGGTAAATAAATTCTGAGAGGCCTGGGTGAAGGTGAACTTAGACGAAGACAGAAGTGCAGCAATTTGTTCAGTGAATCCACAAGGATTATTTCCAGTCACGCCATGACACACTTGCATAATTTGTGATTGAGCGTAAGCTTGACGGTGATTTTTATTGTATTTTTGAAAGGGAGACGATGTCTTCACAGTAGGACCAAGGCAACAGGATTGTAGATGCAGACATGCTGCCTGTGATATAAAGTACTCAGTAAAATATGAATATGGATGACTTAAAGTACTGCTCATGCATATGAATGAAGGGAGAGAAGAGGCAGAGAATGAGACAAAGAAGCATATTTGTGCCCATATTGAAGTCAATGGAAACTTTACTGTTGTTTTCAATGCCAGAAGAAATCACCAGACCTTTTCAAAAAACAGTTTGTCCTGTCTCTCTGGATTTTCACAGGCTTTGTTTTCCTCTTCTATATTCCAGTTCTTGACTGAAATACAGAGACATAGGCAAGAGTATTAACTTCACGTAGAAATGAGGAGCAGAAAAAGAGTACTTTGGGTACACAGTACAGAGCATTCCCTTCAGAGCATGATAGGTAACAGTGACAAAGCTGCTGTTCCTACCCATTGCTATTTCTAATACCATCTTGCCCTATTTCTAGTGCACAAAATAATAGTACAAGTGTACTAGATAGGGTGACCCGTGCAATAATACACATTTGTGATTTAAAATTTGTTAGTTGTCACACGTGGTCCAAGGCATACCAGTGGCCTCAGAGGATTTCCAGTGTCATCAGTGCAGCCAGGTTTTGAAGTAGGACTTTGAAGGAGATAGTGGCTTTGTAAATTTAACTGGGAAGATCTTACACAACGTAAAGGAATAAGCAGAGATAAGACAGCATTTTTATTATATTTTTGAAAATGTTTAATGTGCAGGGAAAAAAATGTCCCTATCTAAATTAAATGTTCCTAACAGTGGGATTCCTTCCATGTCCCTAAAGGTGCTGTTCTGTGAACTAGTAAATCTTCTTAATTTTTCATGATGTTCATCTAAATCGTGCCTTTACCTAATTTCCCCTTGATTTCTCAACAAAATTTTGATACCCTATGAAAAACCTTGAAGCATAAGATGTTTCTAATTGTAATAATTGCTTCTATTCTCAACACTCAGCTAGACTACCATTCTCCCTGTGCACTAATGGCCTTTTAACAGGCAAATGGGAACTTGGGAAATGGAGTTTGAGATGTGTGCACTTGACAGACTGGGTAGATTTTAGCTGAGGGTGCTGACGCTTTTCATTAACAGGACAACACTATACATTAAGTAACCCCATGCTACTAGCTCAGAAAATAATTGCTCATAAATGGTAAAATTAGAGTTGGAAAAAGGAATAATTTATTTTAAAATCTTAGGTTTTCATTTCATTTCTTTTCCACATTGGTTGTTTTGATTTAATTATGTTTCCGTTAGTCATAGCAACATGGTAGCTCTGAAACAAAAATAATGTTCGATGATACAAAAGGTACATGCAATCTTTCAAATAAAGTTCAAGCTCTCTGTCAGATCTCTGAGAGGTTTTGTCCTATGCTGCTAATTCTAGTGTTCCCGTTCACCCCCACTTCTTTATTTCCAGTTACTGTTCTCTTTAGACTTTCTAGCTTCCTTTTTATTTTCCTTACATATTTCATGATGCAGTTTCTGCTTCGAATTCTGTTTTTGCTTAAGGTCTAGGTAACGTCTTCTGACTGTACTAATCCAGCCTTCCACTTTGTCTCTTCTGTGCTGTTTATATTTGCTATGAAACACGGGCAACACCGCCGCTCTGGAACTTAGGCCAGCTTGAATAGAACAGTCTGTGCATACAATACTACACAATATTACATTTTAAAAGTATACAATATTAAAGTCAGCCTCACAATAGGGCCACAAACAAAGCAAATAACTATCTGAAAAGATCCCTGGTCTGTGCTAAGTCACTGGCTATATTTTGAAATGAGATTAATGAGATGATTGTTTCTTGGCAAGGGCCAAAACCATGCAAAGAACATTCTGGATATTTAACTACATAGGTGATCAAGATCCAATGCTTAGACAAATTCCTTTGCCCAGTTTAATTTCTTAGGGTAGGTGTAGTCTAAGTCCCTCATCAAAGTTTTCAAAAGATACTACTGGATATATATTTCTGTTAAATTTAGTGAACCAGACCGTTTAAAATAATATAGGCTGTTGGAGTGATAATAAAACTAAAAAAAACCCAAACAAACCCCACAATGTTTTATTTGGTTTTCAAGGGTCTTGTACATTGCATTAAAAGAACGTTTATATTTTCATCAGGCCAAGGGTGGTTTAAAGGTGATAATCCTAAAGGGCTTAGTGACCACAGCATGATAGAATTCTCAGTTGTGAGGGAAGT
>NW_010576212.1:0-6507 GCF_000687285.1 Phaethon lepturus | reverse complement strand
GGGATGGAGAGCACAATAACACACCCATAATGCAGGATATGACCCTGTAATGGACCAGGGTCCAACTTACAGTCTGTTGACAGGACTGTAATAGGTGGGTATTAAACTACACCTTGTCACCAATAAAGATCAGCGGTTGGCTCCATGCTCCTTTCCTGAGCAGGGCTTCCTAATCCTGCAGATACAGTCCTGTTGCACTGTCCAATTGGAGGAACCTGCATGTTGCTTACTCGTAAAAAACCTGTTTGACAGCTGCCTGTGATGACAGTGAGGCCAGAAATTGTTACTGATGAGTAAAAAATTGTGACTTGCAAGCAATTTATTCTAAGCAATGCCTGAAACTCTTGGGTCCATCATTAGAGACAGCTATTACATTTTTCAGTATCATTATCAAAACCACATCAGGAGGGAAATGGTAGGCCACTTGATGACCAAACTGCTATCACCCTAATTATACTGTGATGAATTACTTTCAAATCTGTAGAGCATTTAATGTGTTCTTAAATTAAGCCATCCATAATTAGAAGCCTTCCAAAACACATAGGCATCGGAGTCCAAGAGAAACTGATTAATTGTTAATGAGGTTCCTTCACTTACTAGACAGATTGGAAGAGGCAAGGAAGCAAAGCTAGAGACGGAAGCTGGCATCACTGTGCAAATTCAATGAAACTCTGCTATTCACCAGCCCAAACTTCAGTTATGCAGCTTCTTGCTGACAAAGCCCTTTTTGTCCGTCAGGGAAGTGATTTCTGCTTTCCCCATAATTCCAGTAAGAGATGAAATGAAAATTGCCCCAATTTGACTGATGTTTCTGGAAATTGTAGAGTAATTTTCATCACCATACTGCTAAATTCATGCTCAGCAGGACAAAACAAGTGATGTTTCAAAAACTGTACATACGCATACATATCCATATACAATGTAAGTATGATGTTTCCATCAAATACCCAATTTGTTCTGTACATGCACGGACATGATGACATAGACTTCAGAACAGCTCGAATCATCTATCTGGAAGGAGAAAAGATAGAATGAGAGGTGGTTATACATGAAGAAAGCAAGTAAAGGGAATGTGCTGTTTCAGAGTAAGAAGTGGGAAGAGGGTCCAGGGATGATAGATTTAGAGGTCAATTTTGGTTTCTACATATCTTGTAATATCCCAAAAAATTCTCCTTTTATGATTATAAAAAAACCCAAATTGTAAACCTGTCCAATGATTATAAAAACTCAAGAATAAAAATGAAAAATTAAAAAAAAATTTAGATACACTGTTCAGTATTGCGACTGACATGACAGAGCATTTAGAGAAAATAAAGCATAGATAATATGA
The DNA here is from genome assembly GCF_000687285.1 of Phaethon lepturus. Classification (NCBI taxonomy): domain Eukaryota; kingdom Metazoa; phylum Chordata; class Aves; order Phaethontiformes; family Phaethontidae; genus Phaethon; species Phaethon lepturus. Next base: position 5,177 of record NW_010576212.1, on the reverse strand, counting down.
TATTATTATATTAATATTATACTAATTTAATAATAATATTATAATATTCAGCTCAGTGTGAGCTGAAGTTTCATTTTTCTCTTCATTTTCATGTGTAGGGTGGATGGAGAGGGAGTGTCTCATCTTTTATCTCGTGGATCCTGAGCTATGATTCATTTGAATGTTTCCAAGCTGCATTATTCGACTTTTGTTCTTGGCTTTATGAAGTATTTTTTTACGGAGAGAGTAAAACACTGGAACATGCTTCTTAGTGTGGTCATTGTTGCCCCTTTTGAAGATGCCTTTTGAAAATGCCCTTAGCAACATACTTTATCTTTTGATCAGCAGTGAAGTGTTCAGGCAGTTGGATTAGATGATCGTTGTTGGTCCCTTACTGCTTAGTTTTCTGTTCTGTTTTGTTCTGTTCTATTCTACTCCTTTATAAACTAAACTGGAAAACCTAGCACATTGTCTTTTATGTTCCAAAAAAGAGGAATGGGATTTTGTTATTCTAGATTTAAGTGTCTGTAAGGGGGTCAAACTTGCCCAGATATATATAATTTTTGATTCAGATAAGGATAAAGATCCAAGGCTAATAGGAACATGGCCTATTAAAAACTGTATAAAGCTTGTCACCTTGTTTTTCTTTGCTTCCTTTATGACCTCTGTAAACTCAGTTATGTATGTTCTTTTGAAGCCTGCTTTGCAATTTAAAAATTCCTGTTAAAATAAACAGCTTCTTATAAAAGGCTTTTATATTTAATAGGCCTGTCTGCTTTCATGCTTTCTATAACATCTAGCCTGGCAGATATAACTCCAGCTGTGTTCAGGGCTTGTATTTCTATTGAAATGAGCATATTCATATTAGTTTTCAGTGCATATTTACATTATCATCTTGAGTGTTACAGAAGTGGTGTTAATGATGATTTCTGATGAAATACTTAGATTGCCCTTTGTTATGTATATGTAATCAAAGCACTACTGAAAGCTCAGTGTTTGGAGAGGACTTAAGTTTTTTCAGCCTTATATAAAACATCCACAAATGGAATACGATAGATGAAGGATTCACTATAAAATGAACAAAACCCCATCTCAAAAATGCACACACGCTATTCATAGCTGGCCATGTCTTACTGATATTATAGTTGTTTGTTGGCTGATACTGTGCTGTACATTATATTGCACTGATTACACCTTGAGAGGTTCCTGATCATTTTACAGTATTAGTGAGATAGAATCTTGTGGAATGACAATGGCCAATTACATAAACACAGGGCCTGGTAGATACATGCCAGCAAAGCTGAAGCTGCAATCTGTCTTTACTAGTGGTGACTTTATAGCACACACTTGCATACTTAGACCAGTTCACATTGATCTGGAGGGCTCTTTCACTGCACAGCTATGCCAGCAGCCCAATTAAGAGCAGGATTTAATATGAGAGAAACTTTATGAATCAGAACTTATTTTAAATTATTCTGCTTTTATTTTCAACTTCCTTTTTTGGGCAGGAGAATCATTTGGAAACTTTTCCAACAGCAAGAAACATAATTCTGCAACTTATTTTCTATCCATTGATAAAAATGCTTTTCATAAGATCCAGCAATGTGCTGCTTTTGGAATCGTAGTTTGAAACAATGAATCACTGCCTTTTTAAAGACATAAAAGGAGTTAAGAGTAGATGTTCTTAACATTAAAATACTTATTGCAGTCATAAGGAATGTGAGAGTATGTGTTCTAATTGGGAAAAATTATGCCTTGAGCTTTAGGTTTTTTATGCACGCAAAAAGTCAAGGATAGTGTATTATTTTGTGCAACTGTCTGTGACACTCAGCTCTAGGGAACAAATGGACTAAAGTAATCCTTAGGATAACTTTGCTCCCTCCCTGAGGCATAAACTCACTGCAATGTTTTTGTTCCTTATTCTTTGCAGATATATTTTTTAAAAGAGGGGAGATTTACACAATCAAGGAATTCTTCTACTATTATTTTGGAGCTGTACAAGATATGCAAGTTCTACGATGGGAGAAGCAAGAAACTTAACACACGTGGTCTGCATGGAGCCTTAAATTCACAGAGCCTGAGGCAAGACAGGCAGCCAGGCAGGGAAAGGGATAATTTTAATTTTTGTTAATGTAGCAGCATTTTTTTACATGTGTTTTCCCAAGGTCTTACTTTTTTCTCAGTAAGAAATAGATTCTCTGCCCTTCTTGGGCAGAGACAAACAGTGTTTATCTTACTTAACAGCAGCAATCTTCCAATCTGTTGCACAGGGTTCCCTTAGCCCAACACCAATAGCAACAGAAGCTTTATATCAAAGTCTGAGCACTTAATTCTGCCCCCTCAAAAATGCAGCATAACAGGTGGCTGGAAAAAGAAAGGGTGTTTGGGACTTGAAGGAAAGACAGACTTAGGGAAGATATACCTGCAGACAGAAGAGGAAGACCAAAGTGTACAAAATTGAAGGGGTTTAGGAACCGAGTTGAATGACAAAGCATGTTTGGGGAAATAAAGTTTGGGAACCCTTGAAAAAAGAAGAATGTCAATTAAAGTTAGGGACAAATTAATTGAATGAGTGTGTGAGGAAGAGAGAGAGATCAAGATTTACTTGAGTACCTGAAGCACAGCCCAGATCAATTACTTGCTGCTGTCAGCATCATCAGTGTGATGTAAGAAAGATTGAATGCATGCTATAAAATGCACCATTTAACAAAGTTCAAGCTATTAAGTAATTAGAATATAATATGTGAACATGCTGAATATGCTTATTTAAATTTAGATGGTTATTCAATGTTTATTTTTAGTACAGAAAAATTATCCGACTTGCTTAGTTGTCCTTGCTGTTTCATACACTGCTGATCTACTGCATGCCTCTAAGCCTACATCCAGAGGTAGCTGCTCTTTTATCAATGGCATCCAGGGATTCTTCTTGAAAGGTGCAAAGTGCATGAGCTACAAAGGAAACAAATGCAAGGTGGATAATAAATATTCTTTGCTCCAATGGGCTGATGGAACATTACATTTCAACTTATAGCGAGATCACTAATACAGCCATTTGTCAGAGATGTTAAGGGACAAAGCTTGAATTCCTAATCAACTAATATTACTCACTCAATGGGAAAGATTAGTCACATTTATTTGTAAGATGGGGAAACAGTTCATTCAAATGAGAAAAAATTGAAGTTATACTGGTTTTGTGCTGGAACTTAAGTGAAACAAGCTCTCCTGGGTTTGCCACTGGCAAATCAGGTGGCTTTAGGTAGATCATTTAACCTTGTTATGTGAAATTATGACAAAGCACTTCCCATCTATAGGTATCAAAGCAATAACTACTGTAAATTCCCAAATGAAGACCACAATTTTGCTCCAAATTATGCCTTCCAAAACAATCATGAAACATAGAGCATAGTTTGTCTGCAGGGTCTTTCCGATGCTAACACATGCTGATCCGGTAGCTGTCAGCATTAGGCAGAACTTTGCTCTTTACATGGTTAGTCCTACTGATTTTGTTAATTCCATCATTTTCAAATCAGAGTTTACCAGCATCCAGTCATCCTGGAAACGACGCAAAGAAAATGCTCCTCTGCCTGAAAAAAAACTGTAGAGATAGACCTGGTGTTTGGTAATACAAACAAATAAATCTGGGTGCAGTTTTTGCAGAGTCATATTTAAAATCATATAGTGAAGTGCCAAATTTAGTTCTAAAGCCTTTATTTAAAGGTCTCTGATGTTATTAGTCTTTTGTGACTGCAAGCTATTCACTAAGTTCCAGATTCTGAAAAGTACTTGAGAACCACGTTGTCAACCACACCTCCTGAAGCATGTGGCCTTTAATGTCTCCTAATCTTGTTTGCAAAAGGAGTGATCTGTACTTGGCTTGAGGTTACTATCAGAAAGGAAAAGTTGAATAAGAAAATACTTTTCCAACAAGAAGCATAACATAATAACTAAAAACCATGTCAAGATTTCACCTCAGTCTAAGCTGGATGCTCCAACAAACTAACCTCTTGATGAAGGAAGAGTATACCAGGTGATACCGGGTAAACCTCGGATAGGAGAGTGAGCATTTGTAGTTCCTACTCTGTTATAGACTTTCTGTGTGACTTTGGGAATGCCATCATCTCTCTCTACATCTCTTCTAGATAATTAACCAGTGACAAGGAATATCCCTGAGCACTGGAACTTGATCCTCTCTGCTGGTTAATTTTAAGCAAAGTGCCTAGCGTGGTTTTACCTGGACAAAATACAGTCTCTCAGATGCTTCCCAGACCGTGTCTGAAGTCAGCAAAGGCCAAGGATGATTCCTAGAATAAATTAGGTTGTAAGGCAATTCTGGAGATCACCTGGTCTAATCACATGCTTGAAACAGGTCCAGTTAGAGCAAAGCGCTCAGGGGCTGTTCCCAGTCAAGATCTGAACAACTCCAAGGACAGGGTTTTCACAGCCTCTCTGGGCTCCCATTTGAGTATTTAATTGCTTTCAGGGTAGAACAGTTTTTCATAGGTAATTTACATTTCCTGTCAATTCCTAGCTTTTCTTTAATTGTATGAACTCCCCAAAGGCAGTTTGGATGCGTTACCCTGTTATGGAAGCTAATGGAGTAGATGCAGGCAGACTTTGCCACTTGGCCCCAGGGTCAGAGAACAGGTTAATAGAGATGTAACCTCCAAGTCTTGGCTCCCATCAGTAATTTGAATGTCATAGCCCTTAACTGGAGGGCTCAGATCCCATCATTGCTGCTGAATGCGTGGGGACCACAAGGGACCCTGCGCATGGGTATGCAGAACACATACTGAAAAATGAGTAACTTACTTCAGAGGATGAAGAACTAAAAATCCATTGATCTATCTTTGTATTTTTAAAAATTACTTTTTAAAAAATCAACACAGCCAGGAATAATAGCTCCTGTTAAACACTTGATAAAGTGCAGTCTGAGCCAAACAACTGCAGTCAGACAAGCAAATAATTTGTGGCCCTTTAGAATTTTTGGGCCCTTCAGGTAAGTTAGGTCTATGTGGGAGTACTTAAAAACATTCAGAAAGATGAAGAGTTTTATTGACAGATGAACCCTGCCTTTTCCACAGTGTTCCTCTGCAGTGTTGTCAGGAATACACAGGTCATGGACAGGGGAGGACTGCAAGACGTGCAGTGTGGGACCAGAATATGGAACCATTAAGGTTGGAGAAGACCTTTAAGGTCAT
>NW_010576211.1:0-6324 GCF_000687285.1 Phaethon lepturus | reverse complement strand
CTTAGTGATTCTGTGATTCTGTGAAATAAATACAGATACCCCTTGTTCACTTCAGTGTGGTAACACCCATGTAATATTAGTTTAAGTATCGTACTCAAATTATTACTCTGTTCTTGCTGGAACTACGAATGCATTTCTGAATTCCAGGTTGCTTCTTTGATAACTTCCTTATCACTGTTTCTTAAGCTTCAGCATACAGGGAGTTGCAAATAAGGAACAGGTTTTCAGGATCCCACACAGCATATCTAGAATGGAAAACAGAAGGGAAACTGGTGCTCCAGAAGCTATCCTGGGAGAAAACACCACCCTTCCTCTCAGCACTCACCGAAAGCTAGCAAGGTCTCTTGTGGTGGTTACCAAGTTTTCTCTTGGCTATAGCATCTTCCGGTGCCTTATAGTAGATTTATTGTTTGATCTGAATATTAAAATTTCATAACATTTCTCCAGTACCGAATGAACCAGAGAGTAAGCTTATATTTCTTTCTGTGAATGAGGAAAACCCCAAATATTCAACCCTACTCAAATATGTATTAATAATGACCAGCCAATAAATGGAAGACTTGACAATTCACACTTCAACAGTAGTTGTGTGAATATGTAAGAGGAAATGACAATGTTTCCCATCAGGTGTAAATGGACATCTTGCACATTTCAATGAATTTAATTTTGTGCAGCGAAAAGCTATCTTGTTAATAGAAGAACTTTTTCCATCTAAATTTATAAATCAGCTGGTCTCACAGGAGGCAAAGACATTTTTCATTTCCATTTCACAGACTGTATCCTACTGTGAGTATGATTTTCTTTCAAAGGTGGCTTTTTGAAACCAATGCCTGCAAATATATTGTTGATTATTTATACCCAGGTATTATGTCCCAGGTAGTAGGGAATCAAGATTTGTATTTGCACACATTTTGAACTTTTTAAAAATAGGTAATTATGTCAGTTTAAACTCTACATTCTTCATTTGGTATTTTTTAATGCCTAGGGGTCTTTTCCCAAGTAGAAACTAAATAACATGTATGCATCTGAATGTTTGCATATAAACATAACTACCACAATTAATTTAGAATATTGGTGTCATTTAAATGAGGGAAATGAAGAAATATTAAACTAGCATGGGGTTTTATGTCACTTTAGGTAGATTGAAATCTTGGAAACCAAGATCCAGCATAGCTCCGATTACTTTATTTTCCAGTTCAGTGACTATTAGATAAGCACTACATTGATAAAATTAATTTGACACTACATTGACAAATATCCACAATGACAATGTGGATAAAGCAATAAAGAATATTAAAATAATTAGAGTAAAAAAAAATCCACATACTAATACTGCAGAGTGAAATTCTGTGTATTTTGCTAAAGTCTAGTATATAATGAAGTTAAAACAGTTCCACAATTAATTGAGAGCTTCCCATGTGCAGACTGCTCTTAATATTCCAGCAACGGTGCATTGATGATTTACCCATAATTAGGTACCTGTTAGTCACATGACACAAAAATATTGTTGTACTTATTTGGACCCAATGGCAAACAATTTTAATTATGCACTTCAACGTTTTTTATTGTACTGGTTCTTTATCGGGACTATTTTAATACACATTTTCATATTTAACTGCAGCTATTATGGCTTAGCCTGTGGTTATATATTTCATCAAATAAGAAAAGTCCCATAGGCTTACTGTGCGGATATCTTCTGTAGAGCACATTATGGAAACAATCTTTAGGAGATGAGCTTCTTACTGTCTGTGAGTTCACACTTCAGTAATAATAGTCACAACACTGCAAACAGGAAACAAACTTCCCCTGGGTAATCCGAAACACTAGGAGGAAGCGGCATTCCGGTAATACCATAAACTCCCCAACTCTTTCGAAAGCGTGGCCAGATAACACCATAGCAAGTCCTCTTCTAGATGATGTCTCTTGTCTTATCTCACTATTTCCTAGGCTACATTTCTCATTTCAAGTTCCTATGTTAGATACTGAAAGAAAATAAATTCTTCCAGATCTGATGAAAGAAATGCTGAGAGGGAACAACTGGTGAAATGGAGTGCTTTCTGAGATCATCCTCAGACAAAATAACCTAAAGTGACTGTTCAAGGCTATTGTTCTGAGCAGAAACTCAAGCCACCACATCCACTTTACCAAATACTCTGCAACAGTCAACAGTATCAAGTGCAGCCGATACAAAACAATTAGCAAAACCATCTCATCTTCATCCAGAGTGGTCCACACTGAAAAAGACAAGCAGTATGCATACCAGTTCAAAGCTCATGACTTGTGTAAGGGTTGCAGATGAAGCCAGAGCTCCTGCTTCTCAGGGTGAGGTGTTTTTAAAGATGTCTAACCCAAAACTTTTTAATTGATTCATCTTGTTCCATTAACTCCCTTCCCATATTTCTACAGAAAAATGTATGCGTTTTCTGATTCCACTGAAACATATCTAGGCCATGAAAGTTGTATTCTTCTGGTAGCATTCACTTTTTTCTGACTTTTCGTAAGTTGTTCACCTTTTCCCAGCAGCTCCTCTCCAGAGCAGGGCTGTTGACAGTAAAAGCAGCCGTCACCCAGAGAGGCGGCTGTCCTGATGATACCTCTCCTCTTTTTTTTCCCCTCTGCGTCAGCAGCTCTCATAGAGGATGCCACATGCTTTTCCACAAGAACTGCTACGGTAGCCAGCTGAGGCTAGAGAAGGACACTTTTTTGCCTAGTTATATACTTTAGATCAGTGCCCACTCACAATGAGAGCTCACCTCTATTTCTTCTGCAGCGGTGTACTTGGCCGAAGATTACTATTCTCCTACATAGTAAGCAGCTTCTTGAATTCAACATGCTCTAGTAACAAGTTTTTCAAGATCAATACTTTTGAGTGGTATTTTACGACAGTTTGACTCCTAGCTTTTTTCCTGAGGTGTACAGCTATACTCCAGAACAGTTTTCTCCCTCTCTGCTATCTCTACACTCCCCGCTTGAAACACCCACAGTTAATCCCGTGCAAACCTCTCCTATTTTTTCGAAAAGCAATTTTGAAACCAGAGATTCCTTCTCCTTTTCCCTGATTTTAAAGCAGTTAACACACAATTTCGGACATGGATAACAAAGGCAGGGAATGAGGAAAAAGCGTCTCCTGTTCAGGGCTGCTGGGTTGCCACGCGCGTCCTGGTGTTTACAGCTCCGAGCAGCTGCTGGCCGGCCGGAGCTCCGGCAGTAAAATGATCCCGCTACTGTACTCTTGACTTTTGCAAACTATGAGCAGGCGGGGGAGATTGCGCAAGTGCTGGAGCAGCTGCAGGACCTTTCCCTCACTGAACTGGCGCTGGGCACTCCAGCCTGTTTGTGTGCTGCTCCACAACCTTTCACCTACTTTGGCTATTTTGGCCGTGCCGGGAGCCCTCGGCAGCTCAACAGCTCCTGTGGCTGCAGCGTCGGTTGATAGAAATATGAGAGCAGGAAGATATGATCCTTGTTTGTAATGCTATTTCTGTCTTTTTTTTCCATGCAGAGGGCCATATAAAATATTTAGAAAACAAACGTGTTAGTGGATTAAAGTATCAATCCAACTGCATAAATGCAGACCCATCCGCAGGCAGAGGGCAAGCGCTTTGCTCATGGCACTGATGGAAATGTGCTGCGAATGCAGCTCATGCCCTTCAGTCATCAGACCATTCCTTCCGCTTACGTTCAAAATTCTCTAGAGCTACCATTAATTTCCACCCTGACTTACGGCTCCTCCTGGGTCATCATTTACCCTTCCTTACAAAAGCTGAATTAGAAGTTGCCTTTGTCCCTAGTAGAAAATGTTAGTTCAGTTTCCTAAGGGAAAAAAAGTCAGTAATGTTGCTGGTTCACCAGTTTGCCAAACCATCCCTCCTAACTATTTCAACCAAATTTGAACAGATAATCAACTTCCTACAAACTTGGTGCAAACTGGAAGATGGTTTCGGGAAGAGAGATTCAAATTTTGGTCCACGTTGAGGAAAAGGCAGGGGGAACTCAGCCAAGGCTTATTCTACCAGAAAGCAGCAACCCCACCGGTTGTCATCACACAAAAAAGTAGAATGTTAACACAGCTCCATTTTATTAAGGATAGTTGGCAAAACATCACTGTGACCGAGCAACTGAAAGCGTTGTTACTGCCTTTTGAAACCTTGGCTTTTTCAAACCTTCAAACCTTGAACTGCACCAGGGCAGTTCAGAAGAAGAAAGTTAAAATATTAAAGCAGCAGAAATGAGTCCCCACCTGACATATGCTGCAGCTCAGAATTGGGCACTGTCCTTCACCATCAAAACGCTGTTCTCTGACACCTGCACTTACAGCTGGGGCTTCAGGAGGGGAGGAAAATGGTGGTTTGGAGAGGGAATGAAGTGAGAACAAGCAGTGCTGCAGTCAGGGTAGCTTCTGGAGTTATGTGGTTACAATTTTCACAGCCCAGCCTTCTCCACATGCAGCTCGGCTGACAATGAATCCTGCCATTGTTACTTTTGTGCCTAAAACTTAGCCATCTTGGCCAATATTTAGGACATGCTTAACATTTATTTCCCAGATACATCATTTATGTTTGCAGGAATGTAAAGTTATATTGTTCAGAACCTACTATAATGTCTAACCCATCATCTACAGAGCAAGAACCAAACCTGCGTTGTGAAGGAGACACACTTCTTCCAGAAGCTCACTGGAGTAATAAAACTCTGCCAACTGTTGCGCTGTTGATGCGTAGAGTTCTTGTAGGAGTTTGTTTTCTGTTTCGCAAAACATCCAGGTTTCGAGTTATTGGAGCCTTGCCCTTTTAATAATTGGGGAAGGCAACACACTTCCTATACTTCCTGCAACTACAATGGTACTCTTTCTCAAGAGCTAAACTGAACATGTAAGATTTTTGTTCATCCCTTAGTGCATATAACTACCAGGAAAATGACAAAAAAAGAGGTTGCTGTAAAGAAAAGGAATGTAAACAACAGGCATTATTCCTAGTAGGCTTTCCCCCTATTCAGAGTAGAGTGTGTAATATGACTACTCACAAAGGTTACTCAAGTTACTTACATTAAGCAGGGTCAGCACACCAGCAGAATAAAAATGAAGTATCTCAACAAAAACAGAAATAGTGACCTTATGAACTAAAATAACTGCCTAATGTGGAGGACTTTCTTGGCTCAGATTTTATTGCAAAGTGTTAATCTTGAGAGATTCTTGCTTCCCGTTGATTAGTAGCTTCAGGAAGAATGTGGAACAAAACAAAAGCTATCATACACATGCTCCATAATTTAAACAAATTTGTGGGATATTTCTACTTCCATGAGTCATCTGTAACTTGCAGGCAAACAAAGTTAAAACAGTCAAAAGCAAACCCCAACATCTACTCTCAAATTTTTAACTTCTGGCAAGCACAGGAAAAATCAAAATGGTTACATTTGTTATTATTAGATGTCTGCATTTTGCTTCATTTCACATTTCATATGCCAACATTCAATCACTATGGTAAAACATAATATATCTGATGGAACAATAACAGGGTAACTCTCCCAATAAAATAATAAAACAGGGAGCAATAAAATAATAAAACAAAAAGTACTCTGGAAATAGAACAGTAAGCAGTGATAACAGATATAGTTATCACTAGGAAGACAAAAATGAGATAAAGTTTAAAAAAAATCTAATGATAAGCTAAAGTCTTCTCATGTGTCTATTAAACATTAAAATACTAATTTCTTGTTAGGAGTGTATCTTCCCATGAAAATAAAAATATACATATTTGTGCGTGCACAGAAACATACACATATCAAAATCGGATTGAGGAGATATATGTGTGTTAAGGCAATAATCTTTTGTATCGTTGTTTTATTGCTATGCAGCCCTGCTGCCACTGACCAAGATTTAGGATGTCAGGAAGTCCTCTGCTGACATTAACTCCGTTCTTCAACTGCATTATGCAAACCCTGCCTTCAGTGAGTGGACTTGGCCTTTTGGAAAAAAGCCAGGCACCTCTGGCGACCAAAGTTCCCTCTCCAGTGGAGAGGAAAGGTGTGCAGGCTTTTCCCAGCTCATCCGACGCCCTGGAAGATGAGCTGTTCTGTGAGATGGCTGCTCGGTCAGTCACCTCATAGGTCCGCTCTAGAGAGAGAGTAAATAAGGGTCACGCGGCGATTTGGGACTAGTGCGTCACCAAAGCAGCTGTCTTTAGCTATTTCGTCACTATTAATCCGGGTCACAGTGATGACCTACACGTCAAGCACCCCGAACCCCGTGGATCTGATTTTGCTCCCTTTGCACCTCCACGTGTTCTTTGCGCCGACCCTGGACTTTCAGCAATGCCACCGCCATCACCG
>NW_010576210.1:0-6094 GCF_000687285.1 Phaethon lepturus | reverse complement strand
TAGGTGATCTTTAAAGGTCCCTTCCAACTCAGACTTGATCACTAGAGTCTTTCTGAAAGCCTTTTTTATAGTACCTGCACTCTAGAAGAGGTTTTTAGTGTGTCTCCCTATCTTACTATTCCTCCTTTTATCTCTTCAGAATACCTGTTTTTTCCCACTTTGCAGTATGATCATTTATTTCTTACTCCCATCGCCATGCTTTTTTTCATGTTCCACTTACTCAACAGTTTTGGTAATTTTGTCTAAAAATATATGTATGAAATACAGGTACATTCCACAGTATCGCTTACTCCATTTTCTAAAAATCATCTTAAATACATTGTACATCACAAAATACACTGCTTTCTCCGTTATAAACTCTGTGTGGTTTGATAATGCCCAGAAGATGTTGTAGAATGAGCCTATTTGTAAACACATAACGTGCCTTACCATGTAAAAAAGAGAGTGTGGAAGGGGTATTGGTTTAGGCTACAAACATTGCACACAGTACATTGTTTAGGCAGTCCAAAATAATGTAGTGGCTGGGACTGTTTTTTTAGAAGTGAGGTTTTCCACCATTCTCCTTCTGTTTTCCTACAGTAAAGATACTAAAATAGAAAATAGAGGCAGAAACTTCTGCTGATAAACTGCATTGCCTAAACAATACCCTGTTGTACACTGCATGGAAGACTGTCTACTGTGAATGTATGGCCAAATACCCATTGTCACACTGTTTTAAAGAGACAACACCACTTATAAATGTATTTGTACTTTGGGAAAATAAGCAGCTTGATTGTCTTGGGGGGGGGGAAGTGGACTTGCAAATGTCCCACGAATGGAGGGAAATGTACCATGAGGCTTTAGCCTCTGTCTGTAACGCCCTCCCTCATCTTCTGATGCATCAACATGTCAGTAGCACAGTAGATCACTGGCTTCCTAAAGCTAGCAGACAGGATTACTATCCTGCCTAAGATCAGCCTCTCTAAATCCTAATGCTCTTACACTATTTGCCAGACTAGGTTAATTTTTCTGTTAGTACCATTTTCACTAAAGTAAGGGAATATTATCTGACTAGAAGTGCTTGCAAATTTGGAATTAATCCTACCTTCTGCTTCTCTGCTCACCCTGCTGCTCTTACCCACAGTAGGAGACATAGAACAGTGTGATCTTACATACCATATGTTCTGAAACACTAAGCAGCTCATACATGGCAAGAAGTGCTCCCTGCCATGTGAAATTCCAGAGTGCTGTGCTGAGCAAGATAGAGGCTGGTTTGGGTCTTTTTGCTGTATTCTTGAAACTGAACTGCTCCATTTTGACAGCAATGGAACACCAGAAAATAAAGAAACAACTTCAAGCTGGCTGAAAACAACAACAATCTGTCTCCAGATTCAGGTTTCCCTCCTTCTCCACAAGTTTAATGTGCATTAACTAATTTTCTGGTACATGTGGATACAGACAGACACACCTATCAGTGCTGGTAAGTGCAAGTCCATGATTTGACTGTGCATAACATGCAATGCTTATGGTTGTTATTTTGGAATGTAGCTTGAAAAACATTATCTAAAATGTGGGCTAATTTAGACCATAAGTACACATATAATGGCATTGCTAAATTCCCATAGAGGACTTGTAATACTGGAGCATATTTCTTTCTTAATTGTCTGGAGATATTTTTACACTTTTCTGTTTCTGCTCCTCTCCTTGCAGGGGAGGAAAATGATTGCTTTGATAACATTCAGTGGCCTAGAGGGTCCTGAAGATGTAAGCTTGTAGAAGTTAAAGAATGATTGATTATGTTCTGGTGCATGACAGATTCTGGCTTAGAGTATTGATGCAGGCCTAAATCCATATGATAATAATTTTTGATACTCCAATGCTTGGAAAGTTGTCCCTTGCCTTGTAGAGGTGAGTGTGGGTGGTGCAGCTGCAAGGAATTTTTCTTCTACTCTTAAAAGCCCAAATGGTAAATATTTGGTCACTGTCTTCAGGTAACAGGGATTGCAGCATTTGCTTCCTAGGACTTAAAACTTTAGAAAGGTGGAGGAGAGGTAAGGCCAACATCTATGTACAGACAACTGTTTTGTTGGTCTGAGGCTTTGTAAATTAAAGGGATAGAACAGTATGCATATACACACCTGCAGGAAGAAGTCTGCGGGAGAGGCCACTTAGCCCGGGACTGATTCACCAAACCCAGTCCTTAGTGTTATCCCTCTCTCCCATAATCTTGGTAGTCATAAATTCATGTGTGTAGGACAGTTGTAAGAATGAGAAGTCACTGAGTGCTTCCTTAGGGTGTCAAGTTTATATGCCATGCGTCTCGGGCTATAACACATTGTGCAGGAATTGATTTTCATATTTAAGTAATTCCTCTGCATTTTTATGAAGTCATATAGAAGCCATGCAGTTAAGACACCATTCCTTCAAAATGTTAAAGATCACCCACTTCTGCACAGATGTGAGACTGCAGGCCTGTTGGTTTATGTGCACTTCCTACTCAAGTATGATTGAATGGGTTGTAACTACACCTCAAATGAAGAAATATGTCTTTTTTTAATGAGGGCAATAGAGTAAAAGTCAAGTTTCTGCTCTTGTGCAAGACTTAACTCAGTGTGAGGCTTTCAGAGTCATTTAGGATTAGTCATCTCCAGCAAAGTTGAAAGGTTCTTCAAAGATGGGTCAATTCAGTATGTCCTTTAATTGCTCTGAATACCAGTCTCATTACCAGTTTCTCTTCTTCCAAAATTTTCTTAAGATTATGTCTTTTGGCTAGGTCTGAAGGTAACCACAGATTGGTAGACAGCTAAGCTGAGGAGCTGAGACAGAGTATTTTTCCCTATTTTATCATTTAAGTAAGTGCATTTTGGTGTGATCTCATTACATGTTCCTACTTCATCACCTCTTTCACTTCTGTTGCCTGTTGCCCCTGTTTTTGGTACTTTCCTTTAAAATAAGTGGCAATATGAGTAGATATGTGTAAGAGAGGAGGTCTCTCTAAAGGTTTTGGTATAACAGTCCTGGATCTGTTGAATCCAAGAAGACTTAAGCATCTTGTTGGTTTTGTGAAACTTTCCCAAGTTTCCATGGATTTCCATGCCACTATGTGTTTATATATGTATGATAAGATGTGTGTATATATGTATATTTATCCAACTAAACCCTGTTGGTTTTACTGATCACTCCTGTAAACACAAAGGTGATAACACAAAAGGGACATTGACTGACACCTTCTAGCAGTTCATGCTGTGTTTGAGAGGGTGAAAATAAGATAAAAATTATCCTGAATTATAAAGTTATCATTATGTGACCATATTTTCCATTAATTAGGGCACTCTAGAGTAGATTCTGAAACTTAACATGACTGGGGTTTACATGTCAACTCAAACTTATTCATTCCAATTGCCAGACATCTTTGTTACGATTTTGTCTTAGTGCACTTCTAGTTATGGACCTTTAATCAAAACATTTATGTATTCCTTTTCCTAGAAAGAATTAAGACCCATGTGCTTATCTCTCCCTCTCTCTCCATTTTTCTTCTGTCTTTCTCTCTCTCTCTTATTTATTCCTTTCTTTTGTTAATTTTCAAGTAGTTTAAAACAGCTAAAGTTTGAAACACCTTGAAGTAATAAATGATAATTCACTATATATACTATCAATGAGTCAGAACCAACAGTCTGAAGTGAAATTTTCAATTTAATGATTTATAATCCGACATTTATTGTTCTTGGGAGAAGTCAAAACATATATTCAGCAATGCGATAGCACCGTTAAATATCTGATTTTCTGTTGACGTTTTCACATTGAAAGTACCAGGTAGAGAAAAGAATTCATTAAATGCCTAGTACCAAGAGAAATACATTAGGAACATATCTAAGCAAAGATGTAATACTTCTTGAAACAACTTTAATTAACATTTTCAATTTTTCACCAAGATATAGAACATGACTTTTCAGAAGGTGGAAACTGTTATTTAAAATTTCTTAAAGACTTTTTGCTGAAAATTTTATCTTTTTCCAATTAACTATAACTGATAGTGTAAGCTTCATTCCCTTAATAACTTCACTTCAGAAAAAGAAAAATTCAGTGGGAAAAAAAGTATTATTTTCTCAGAAAAAATGTTTTTAAACCTTATAATCATATATGAACATAAACTGCATAATTCTAGTAGGTCTGAAAATTCCAGTGAGGTTCGCACCTTAAGTCAGAGTAAAGTTTGTTAAGTCAATCCTTAGTTCTGTTAATAAGTATTTCCATTCATAAAGAGTTTAGCACAATCAGGACTTGCAAATTTTACAGATAACATCTCACGGAGGAAGAGCAGAGGATTAAAATTTTAGGTGCTAAGGAACAGAGTCCAGGAATGGTATGTAATGCTCTGTTACATTAGGCAGGCCTTTCGTTTGATTCACGTTGAAGCTTGCTGCAGCTGTACAGTAGAGTTATATCAGGAGATGACATGAGAAACATAGTACATGTATGTTATATCATTGGGATTTAGTATAAATATAAGCAAGTACACATGCTAAATCAAATAGCAAGCACAGTAGTTATTACCTAAAAGTCCCAGAGTAGGTAGTTATTCTAAATGCTTTACCACCACCATGGTTTTCATCAAATTAAAAAGATAGGGGGAAGCAACCGTCCCCCATTCTGAAGTCGTATTTCATACTACTACAGCATCAAGTTTCTACCATAACATAGACAACATACTGTAACGGGAGCTGATGTAGTTTTGCTAGTGATGAAACAGACATTAGAAATTAATATTTCGGTCAAAGGAGGTGATTTTGGACAGCTGCCTGTGGCCGTACACTTTTTGGCATTTCAGAACCATAAATGACCTTCAAGGCACTCCATATTTCTTTCAGGCTGTTCCAAATAGATCTACTTATTACAATTTAATCAAGTTTTAAATATCTACAATTTAGTGGAAACTGGTTTTACAGTTGTCAAAGTGAGTTCTTTCAAGCAACTGTGTCATTCTTTTTATAAAAATATATCCTCTGGAGGCAGTCATAATTGCTGTGCTTACACTTAGTTTTTAATCTTCCCGAGGGAAAAAAATAAAAAAAAGAAACTGTGGCCTTTCCAACGTATTTAAGGGATGTGCAAAACCCTAACTTAAGTGCTATAACACATAAGGAAACATTCATATGCCAGCGATGTGGACAGACCGTGTTCTTTCATTTGCATGATGGCTGTGCCTAGAAAATACGCTGGCAGACCACTGAAGTTACCACATCAGTCTGGATGCACACAGCAGAGGAAGTCTGCATTCAAAAAGCTTCACAAGAGTGCAGTTCCTCACTTTCTGGAGCTATATTCCCAGATCATAGACAGAACAACAGAGATGAGAATACTAAACGGCAGATAATAATAGTACCACATTTGGAAAAGTATTTGAGTCCAAAAATAAGATGAAACCAGTGGAGTTTTAGTGGCGTACAGGTGTGAAAATAGGATATTGCATGTTTTGACTATTCATTTTTAAAAGAAAATTGGTTATTTACTAGTTTCTCACAGAACAACACTGTTACTCACGAGCACAATAGAAGTATTCACATGTTGCATCTTTCATTAAGATTTAAAAAACTCAGAAGTGCACACTCCACAGTAACTGTTGCATTCCCTTTTCTTTCTTAATTAATAAAATACTGTATGGAAAAAAACCTGTGAATTCACAAATTTGCTGTCATTTGTAAAATAAATTGAAATTACATGTAACTTCAAAATTTAAAAATTACTAATTTTCAATGAAGAAGAAATACTGGAGTTGCTCGTCAGTTCTCTTAAGAAATAGATTTAATTCCCTGCTTTCCATGGGCCATCATATCTTCCAACAGAATGAAATGTTCTGTTATGTCACAGTAATATTCCCAATATAACTACATCAGCCTTGTAAGTGATTGCAGACAGTGGTAACAAGGTATATTTCACATCTGGTGAGTCAGTGTTATTGTTTACTGTGAGATTTTAATTAAACACCCTCTCTCTACACTTAGTGATCCTCTTCAAATCATCTTTGACCCCATGGCTGCTGAATTGTATCAGGTTTGCATGTCAAGGTTTTGGTATTTTCACAGAAGGGGTGGCTTCTGTGAAAAGCTGCCAGAAG
>NW_010576209.1:0-6501 GCF_000687285.1 Phaethon lepturus | reverse complement strand
TTTTCCAACCTAAATGATTCTATGATTTGTAATTCTAATCCCTGTCTTAAACTGCCTATTGGAAGGTTACAGAGAAGAAGGGGACAAGCTCTGCTCAGAGGTGTAGACTAAAGAGGGAAGAAGCAATGGGAATAAGTTGCAGCAAGGAAAATTTCTGACTGAACAGTTGCAAAAAATTTCTTAATCTGAAAGCAATACTGTCCTGGGACAGGGACCAGAGGACACCTGAACTGGTGTTCAGGTAACAGGTGCCAAGCAGTCTGATCTGACTCTGAAAATGGCCCTCCACAGGTCTCTTCCAACATAAATTACTTTGTGATTCTCTAAGGATTTCACAAATAGCATTTCTTAATTCCTGACATGCTCATACTATCGTTGTACTGCAGGTGTATGGCTTCGCCCAAGTGCTTAGGGGTACCCCCTCAGTTAGGAGTCTTCGATGTAGCCGGCCTCTCCTCTGATGGCACTCCTGCTATGCACATAAGAAGGTGCCGAAAGAGACATTCATACATTAACAGCATGCTTGCAGGGTGACAAAACCAAATTCGAAGAAGTTATCTACCTCCTGAAACAGCCCTCAGATACATGATTGGTTTGACGTGGCTTTTTTACTGGGATCTAACTATTCCTGAAATGTATTGACATAAAACATTTTTATGTTTAAAATAATTTTTTTTTTAAATTGTCATTGATTCATTTCTGAAGGTAAGTCTACATAGTATTCTGGAAGCAAATACACTCATTCCATGCTCTGAGCCAAATCCAGGGTAGAAGATGTATCACCGTGGCTAGATAAACATCTACCTGGGGAAGAGTCACCGCATAGGCACAGGACATTAACTTAGCCCCGCACCACCACAATGCAATTTCAGGCTTCCAGTCAGCACAAAAGCTGCAAATCGACCTCTTTCTGCAAAACTTGATGAAGGTATAAATCATCTCTTATCCTCTGAGCAGGCACTACAATAACTTGCTGGCAATACCTGCATTACACTTGTCCCTTTATGCAGAAATTTAGTCTCTAAAATTGAGGGAATGTGAACCAGTTTCTAAACCAAATATTTCTGGGAGGTTTTCATCGTATTCCATATTTATAGATATTTACTGAAAGTGACAAATGGCTACAGGAAGTGTCAGGCCTTCTCAGAGAGGAAAAGGTTGACAAAGAAAACTGGGCAAGCAGTTTCTAGCAATACTTTTTCTAAAAATTTGATTGTTTATAAAAGATGCAATTATTTTATTTTGGTTTTATTGTTCATGGTTGCTTGCCATGTTTCTGAGATGCTTTTCAAGTTATAAATTTCTCATTGCAAGTATTTGAAGTATAAAGATTAGATTTGATATGTACTGGTTAATTTGGAGTGGTCACATGTGGAACACCACATGTTCCTGTGCCTTTTTATTCTCTAAATTGGAAATGTAGAACAAACACTTGCCGTTCACACTGAACTCTCAGTGTAAGTTCTTCAATTTTCACATAGATCTGGCTGACTCCTTTTATGTTCCTGCCAATAAATTGTTTGTTTAGAATATGCAGAGAAAGCAAGTATGCAGAATACAAGTTAATTTGTACTGAAGTTATTTCCTTGCTCTGTATTGGCAATACTGGTGTCCTGGTAAACGGAGATGGAGTTTTGATGTTAAACATTATATGTTGTGCTATGACATGTTGCACAGACTTTGGTTGATTCAGCAAAAGGCCTTTCAGGCTTCTGAGTATCATTGGACAAACATATGATAAGAGAATGAGTTTTATGCTGGAATTGTTAAAAGAGGCAACATATTCTGAACTGCATAGATTTTGGAATGAGCTTGCAGAAAAGCTTTCTCCCACACTACACTGTAACACCACTGTACTTTGATCTGATAAGACTTGAGATCAATTGATGACTTTAATATTAAGGAAAGGGAGCTTTAGTTAAGAGTGATTTCGGTTGCTAAGACAACCATCTTATGACACTGTATTATGGCAGAAAAAACGGACTATTGTTAAATGATGCAATGAAATTAATGGTCTAGAAGAAACAGTGCCAGATCCTCAGCTGACACAAACTGAAGCCATTTTCCCTGGAGAGCTATTCTGAATTGCACAAGATGAAGATATAACACGCATTTCCTGTAAGGAAAAGGTATGGATTTTTGAAGTGCACTGTCCCTTTTCAATTCATATTGAGACCCAGAGGGCTTGCTGCTGCTGGGCAAGTCAGAACTCATGACCTGGGAATCAAATCTGTTCTTTCATCAACCCATGGGATAGCCTGGAGGAGATCACTGATCTCCATGCTGGCAAATCGCAGTGACTAACCTGGCTTTCCTCCCTTCATCTCCCTCCCCAAGACTGGAGTTCAGCTGCCACATGATGCAACGTAACAACAGGATTTATAATTCCCATCTGCAGGGGTTACAGAAATTTCAGTGCCACTACTGGCATGGTTCTGGTTCTCCAGCACTAGTATGAATAAATCTTACAAAGATGATCATAGCCCAGACAATGAAACCACTTACATGGATGAGGAATTGCCTCCAGGTGTGATCCAAATTCACGTATTAGACTCACAATAGGAAAGTCCCCTCCCAACACTTGATGAGATGGATTTCCCTGGTCTTCTCCAGCCTTTTCAAGGTATCTTCTGCCTCTGCAAATGGATGGAAGTACTCTCTTCCCATAGGACCTATAGCACTGCTTATTACTGTTATTACTAACCAGCATTTTCTATTCCAGAAACCAGTTTTCTTATTGATCTGAATTCTGATCAAAAATCTGTTTGAAGTTTTCCATGTCGCGTGTTGGTCTTAGGTAGTTAACCTATTTTTAAAAAGTCACTTAGACTCAGGCTGCTGTACCTACAAATGATGCCCAGAGGGAAAAGACATTCCAACCATCTCAAAATTCAATAGATCCAGGTGATATTTCATTTGCTGCACTTAACATCCTTGTCTTCTGGTATAAATGTCTAACTTTGGCAGGGTGAGGTATGCTTCTCACCACTTATGTGAAATCTCACTATTTCACATATAAGCTGCTACAAGAACAGGCCATGATGTAGTAGTAAGGTTGGTCAGCATATTCTTCTATGGGCACCTGTTTTAATTTATAATTTTCTTTTCCTGGTGGGAGAACAATGAAGACGTAGTTGTGAGATTTTTCCATGCTTGTTTTCCTTCCTAAGACTGGCTGTTTTGAAATGTTTGTGTTTGGAGCAAACATATGAACTTTCTCTGAGATAAGATGTGGTATGAAAGGAAGCTGGAAGCATGTTTGCTTTAAAAAAAATAATTCTTTAACTATCTCAATTTTCTCTTGTGTTTGCTTCCCTAACTTAGGTAAGGAACTTGTTATTCAAGAACAGATTTGTATTTTGGTAAAAAAAGCACTGTTAGTGTCAATGTCTTTATTTCTTTCTTATATGCATCAAGTTCTTCTTAATGAACTGGAAAAGTGGTGTGAATCAGAAAGATGAATTTCAGTAATGAAAGAGAAATCAAATGCACAACTACAACAGAAGAATAAGAGGTCACACAAAAGCATTGTGGAAAAGGGTGAGGAGATAATCAGGGCCTCAGATTGTGTTCATTACAAGATATTGTTGTAAAAAAGCCAAATTTTGTTCTTTAATTTATTACTAGGAGGATAATCTGTGAGACAAAAGAGACAGTTCTTGAGTTTAAGGTTGGTAAGGCTGTATGACAGTAACTTTTGAAGTTGTATACCAGGCTTAAAGAAGATACAGAGGAATTGGAGATAAGCAAGAGGAGGATGATAAAAGACTTAGAAAACATGAGCTCTCAAGAAAGGCTGAAGTACTTGGGTTTGATCTAGAAAAAGGCGTGGTTGAACAGGACTTGGTAAATCTTCAGAAGTGTAAAAGCATTGTTTTGAAGAGGATGATCATCAGTTTTCCTTTGTATCCAAGCAGAACAGGACAAAAAGTAGTTTATTGAATTTGCAGGGAGAGAAATACAGGTTAGGTGTTGAAAGCCTTTTCGTACTTTTGCCATCATTACACACTGTAATTGAAGCAGTCATTAAACATGTATCCTGAGCAAGTGGTGGACCCTGACTGACTGGATACTCTGTATGAGCAAACTGGAGGAGTACTTGTCAGGAGTGGTTTAGATGTTGCTTGTTCTGCCATGAGGCTTGGTCTTCTTGTGGCTGTGTTACTCTGTGTATCACTTAAGCACACCACAACCTTCCCAAGATAGTCCTGTAATAGTGAGACTGCCCCTTGACCTCTTCCCACGACCAATGTCCTGGATTTAGGCAAATCAAAATTGCTAGCAGCAAGTATAATTTCCAATTGAAATCTGTTTTCCCGTGTGATGTTAATCCATAACAGAAGAACACAAGAAGTCACGCTACATGTAGAAAGCAGCTGGGAAGGAGATAGTGATTTGTGGATCAGGAAAAAAAAGTGAAAAAAGAAGAAATTCCATCATGGCTGAGCTTGTACTTATGCAAAAAACTTTCCCAACATGTTCTGGAGTGTCAGGACTGACATACAGATTGACCACAAAATCTGGCTAGATCTATAGAGAGCAAAATGTGGTACAACCAAGACCTGAAGAGTAGAAATGCAGAAGTTATGAATGATAACAGTGACTTGTCCTTGTTCCCTTAAGTAAGGTGTATTTTTCTTGTAGTAAGAGCTTGACTTGTTCAAATTAGTCTTGCTTGTAACACAAGACATTCCTTAATTTAATTTAATTTAATTTAATTAGTGCTATAAGTCCCTTATCTGATGAAGTTAGCTGAAATACTATCTTGTTTTTCTGATGTATGATTTGTTTTCTTTTACTAGCAGATATATTTTTCCCAAGACACCTTTTTCCTAAATATTTTTTCTTCTTCTTCCTCTATAGACTTCTAAAATCCATTCTTTCTTCTCAGTTTCTCCCACTAAATTCCTTGTTCATTTCTACTATCAGTTACTGTAGGATCCACCTACCTAAGCCCACCCAGTTGTTAGTCATCTCCCCACTCCACCATCTGCAGGCCATGCCATTCATGGCATCAAAACCCTGCTCATCATATTTCGGTTACTCGTATCTTCTTTCAAGGTATAGTTTATTTGGATGCTGTGCTTCTGCTTCTTCCTTCCTGCACACCTCTCCTGCTTAACCCCGTTTCAGGCTTCAAAGTTACAAGCAAAAAGATTTGCTGGATAATGAAAGAGGTGGTCTAGCACCATGGTGTGGTACAGCTTTCATCCTTCATTTCTGAGATCCAGGTGTGCGTGTATGGTGATGGCTGCACAGTCCTCCTGTTAACAGCTTTTGAAATGTATTCATTGCTGGCTGCTATCCTCATATGAAAGCTAATGACCTTTCCGGGGTATTATCTCAATGACATATCCCAGAGCATATTTGCATCTTGAGAGAGAAATCTCACTAGTGAACTCAGAGGCCCAACAGTTTCTGGGTGCTGAGATTTTGGGGCATGTTGAACGCTGTACTTCACAAATGTAAGTGGAATTTGAAGTTGTTGGGAAATGGAAGGCTGGAAACGGGTGCTAACAGGGTGAAAACTGACCCTGGCACATATGGCATTTCAAGGGCAGGCGTGACAGGAACAGGATAAAGGAAAGCACAGCAGTGACATAATAGCTGGAGCAGGTGAATAGTCCAGGCCAGGCTGTAGCTTTTTCGAGTGCTGGAAGGACTGTGCTGTTTTAGACGGGGCAAGGGGCGATGAGGGCAGAGCTGCCCACACATGTGATACAGTGGGAAGAGTGCAGGCGGGTGGTGGATGTTTGCTGCAAGGCTGCATGCCTGTGGCATTAGGCAAAGGGGTATAGGTGCAGCCAGCAGGAGAGTCAGATGGACCAACACTTACCCTCCACCTTATCACTCCACCAACAGTGAGAGATTTTGTCCATCGTACGTGGCGAGTATGATCAGTTTCGCTGGAGAGCAGAGCAGGGGGTCAGACAACTTCTTCCATCTTACTCTCTCATTTTGCTTGGCAGCCTGTCCTGAGCCATGTGTCCACTCGTGCTTGTTGAGCAGGAGCTCTCCCAGGTTGTCTCCACTGACTCTGCTGGGAGCAGAGTCATGCAGGGGCATCCCAGACGGGGTTGCTCAGCAGGGCCACATTGTACCTGAATGCCAGCTGCCTACAGGAACGTTGCTCATGATCATGCAAGGGTGAGACCCTAGGGTCCAGAAATAAGAGTAATTTAGCAACATGTGAGATTTGGAAGGACGTGTGGAGATTCTTTCCTTCTGCTGGGTGTGGGAGGGTGGGTGAACAAGAGAGAGTTTTTTTTAAACCTGAACTAGGTGATTTTTAGCGACTTCTTTGAGGAAAGACAAGACACATTCTGTAGTTTTCTGAGTAATTTAAAGTGACAGAATCCGGTGAGAGACAACAATATTTTATTAGGCATAAACCCCTGAAAAATATCTCACAGTCGTAACCCTGAGACAGAAATAGAAGTACAAAAATTCTGTAGTGTTTTGAGTGGCTAGGTAATATCAGCACATTCAGTCCTGCCTTTT
>NW_010576208.1:0-6528 GCF_000687285.1 Phaethon lepturus | reverse complement strand
GGGGCGCGGGGCCCGGCTGACAGCGCCCGTCCCGCAGGCCGTGGTGAAGGCACTGGAGCAGCTGGCGCAGCAGGGCCGCATCCGCGAGAAGGCCTACGGGAAGCAGAAGATCTACTTCGCCGACCAGGTGAGCCCCAGCCCCGGGCGCCGCTGTTGCTGGCACCTGCCCCCGCTGACCCGCCACCTCGCCACAGGAGAAGCTCCCGGCCGCCAGTGATGCAGAGCTCCGCGGCCTGGATGGGGAGATTGCCGTGCTCTCAACAAAGGTGCAGGCACTGCAGCAGAGCTGCCGGCAAATGGAGGCGGGGGAGTGTGCCGTGCCTGCCTGGCTAGCCCACATGGCACCAGGAGCAGCTGGGGGTCCCGTGGGCATGAGCAGCTGCACCCTGGCCATTGGTCTGTCAGCCCTGCTGGTGATTCGCGTCTCCCTTCCAGAGTTGAAGGACCTGAACAACTCCATGACAACTCCTGAGATAGCCAGGGAGATTGAGGAGTTGAGGAACAACTGCGCGAGTTACACGGAGAAACTGGAGAGGATTAAGTCTGCCACCAACCATGTCACTCCGGAAGAAAAAGAGAAGGTAAAGAGCTGCCTGGGGCTAAGCTGAGCACCAGCAGCAGAGCCTGGGCCATGGTGCTGGGCCAGTCATACCAGACCCTCTGCCAGGTTACCCGGTCCCCAGTCTGACTGACACTGGTACAGGAGAGGCAGGGGGTTGTGTGGGACCTGGGCTGCCCTGCAGAGCCTCGGGAGCTGTGCGTGAGCCTTGGCTGTGTGTGCGATGGTAATGATTCTTGAGGCGTCCTTGCAAGCCTTTGCTTTGGGCAGTCACCTATCACGGGTGATCCGTTTCACAGAGAGGTTCACATCCCTGCAAGGGCTTCGTGAGCCACTTGTGCTGTTCAGTAAGCCTCTGGCTGTAGCTTCCCGCCTCAGGCTTTATGGTGACTTCGTGGGGTGGCTGCTGCCTGGTTGGTTCTCACTTTGTCTTGTTCACAGGTCTGTAGTGAGCAGAAGCTGTACTGCAAGGAGTGGCGGAGGAGGAAGCGAATGGTAACGGTCATGCCATTGAGCAGGGTGGGTGGGCAGCACTGGGGAGGTGGTGGTAACAGTCCTACGGTGACACCGACACCCTAACAGGGATGTTGTTGGGTCTGCTGGGCAGCTTGGGGAGCAGCCCCTGTTTGAGCTGAGCGCCTGCTGCTGCTGCAGTGCCAAGCAAGGCAACCTCAGGGGAACGCTGTAGCTGTGGAGCAGGGAGGGCTGTGCTTGGTGCCACTGGTGGGGCTGCGCAACTTTGGAGAAGATGTGTGGGTACCAGGGTGATCCCCTGGGAAAAGGCTGTGTTGCTGCGGTGCCCAAATATGCAAGTCCCTGCAGCGCTCTGTCTATCCTTGGGAAACAAATGGGACTTTCCGTGCATTTAGAGAGAGCTTCTCCCACACTGTCACCTGAGCTGCACTGGCTCGTGCCACCCCTGTGGGGGACAGTGCCCAAGAGCCCTCATGGCAACTCTGTCTCACCAGGCAACTGAGCTGCTAGAAGCCATCCTGGAGGGGTACCCCAAAAGCAAGAAGCAATTCTTTGTAAGTACAGAGGCCAGGCTCCACCCAGGGTGGTGGTGGCAGCTCTGCCTGCACTGCCAGGCTGGTGCAGCCGCCCTGCTGAGACGCTCTGTGCTTGTACAGGAGGAGGTTGGGATAGAGACAGACGAGGACCATAATGTCACGCTGCCAGCAGTTGTGTGAGGCACGGAGGGAGTCTCTGCTCCAGGGAGAAGGAGCCGATACTGAAACTCATCTGTTGGGTTGTTTTTTTCTCTTTTTGCAGGGCTTGAGCTTGTCCTGCATATTTATATGTGTTTGTTTTAAAATGCTTTGCAGCTGGAAGGGTGGTTGGAGTAACTCAGCACTGGGCCCTCTCAGTGTCTCACTTGCGCAGCGAATGTTACCTCTTCCTGCCCTTCAGTGCAGGGAGCTGTCGAGGTGGGGTGTCCTCACAGGGCTCTGTGTGGGGAGGTGTAAGTACACTGTTGTAGAGACCCTGGTGTTCCAGTAAGAAAAGGAAGCAATTGCCTTAGCGAGGCAAATAAACAAACTAGTGACCATTACTGCTGCAGGGCTCTACATGTATTTCATCTGCTTCCTGCAGTGTGATTGAGTGGTACATGAGAATCTGACTCATTAAACACCAGGCTGTTGGTTCAGCTGTGCTTTGCTGTGGCGTTTTTCTCTGTTCAAAGGGTGTCAGGGCAGGGCTTGGGCTCTGGGTCACAGCATTCGTGAAGGGTGGGGAAAGAAGAGCCCGGAAAGGGTAACCTGAGCCACAACAGCTGGGCTGAGCTTCCAGAAACTACATGCCCATCTCTAACCAGCTCTAGGGGCAGGCTCCAGGAATTCACCAACAGAAATAAAAGCAGAAAAATCATTAAAACATTCAGCAAAATTTATTTAATTACTTTTCACAATAGAAAAATATGTTGTTTTTGCATGTGAGGTCTGGGAAACTCCACATCCTCCTCCCAACGCAGGAGGCTGCTTCTGGCAGAGCATCTGTGCGCCTTGTTCAGCTGCAGAGCCCTAACCCGCTCCCACCCAAGAGAGGATATTCTTAATCACACAGCAACCTCTTCCAGGCAAGACACAGCTGACCCTGTGCGTGCTTTACAGGTGATGTGCATCACTGCAGGGTTTGACTCTGGAGCTTCCATTGTATTGTAAAGAACACAACAAATGCAGAGTTTGAAGAATAATTCTGTATCAAAATCAACCCCCCAAATGGGTTTTCTGCTACTAAATGTGGGTAGAAGCAGTAGCCTAAACATTCTCATACTGCAGCGTTCAAACCATGTAACCTAGAGCTGAGTGCTACCTCACCAACAGTGGAAAAACAGTGTAAAATAAATATCTGCTCTCCCTGGAGTAGGAGCACAAACACAATTACAGAGAACAAATCCTGCTAGCAGCGTCACCACAGTGGAGGAGCCCCAGTCCAACCACTCAGTGTGGTGAACAACCATTGCTATGCTCCACCACAAAATATTTGCGTTGGCCAGAGCCATGACCCATACTGACAGCAGCAGCGTCTCACAGGTTAAAAAGTGTCCCAGAGAGCATCTGTCTGCAAAGCTGACACTGATAATACTTCAGGATGATTTAAGTGATTTATAAAAACAAAGATAAAAATCAAATAAAGACCGCTTATGTATATGTGTGTATGTACATAAAAGTTCTAAGGAGGAGCAGCAAGAGCTTGTGGCAGCGCTGTGCTAGAGCTACTGAACTACTTTCCTGTTCAGTACGGCCACATCAAAACCCAAAGCCAGACATGTTTCAGGACTCACCTGCGTGAGCAGGAAAAGCCTGCACAGAAAGCTCACTCCCATTTCCCTTTCAGGGGAACTACAGCTACAGAAGAGGTCAGGTTTTTGCAAGGCCCCGGCGCATGTTGCTGGCTCTGCACCGGGGAGGTTGCTGCTGCGCCGAGTAAGCGTCTCCCTGGCAGTGATGGATGGGCTGATCCCTCAGCCAGCTCTGCCGAGCTTCCCCAAAGCAGCTACACAATTTTAAAAAATTTCCCCATAAGAGCTGCTTCAGAGGGAGGTACAAGAAAGCCCACAGTTACAGGAGAGTCCTATTCCTAGTCTGTTTTAACAGAAACCAACAGCTTTTTCTCTTGCATTCTTATTTCACTCCCCTCTCCCCTCGGAGCAGAAGGGGGTGTAGCGGAGGCCTGAGGTTACAGGATCTGCTCTGCAGCACAGAGTCGGTAGCACAAGCAAACCCCACCGCACCTGCCTGAGCTAAAGACTCTGGCACCTTGAAAGACCCCTACTCAATACACACTTTTTTCCCCACCTTTGCTAAGTCCCTACAAGTATTTGGTAATATTGACTGTGACAGTTTCTGTGGAGCAGAGGTGTCTGCACAGCCTCGTTTTGGTTTCATAGTTAATACAATAAATAATTCGGAGAAGCTTTAAGAACAGCCATGAGGGAGACAGCCCAGCCCTTCCTGGCACCCATCACCCAGGCCTCTGGGCAGGAGATGCCCTGTTCCTGCGTGTGTGGAAGTGGCAGCAGCCCCAGAATCACTGTCGCTGCAGCGGAAAGGCTCAGTAGAGCTGAGTCTTCAGTTGGTGCAGGACCCCGATCACAATATCTCGCAGTGTCTGGGGCAGAGAGGAGACATGTCAGTTGTTCCAGTGGAAAAATGGCCCGTCCCTGGTGAGTGACTCCCACAAGAGCCTGGGGCATATGCTGTGGGAACACAGGCACTGCCTCCTGTCCCCACTAGGCCCCTGTCCTGCCCCACTCCAGCACCGGTCACACACTGCCCTTTCGGAGGCCCCAGCAGAGGGGACAGCCGCACGCAGTCCTGCACTGGGTACAGATGTGCACAGTGGTCTCTGCCCCGTTTCCCTCTGCCATTGCAACAGCCCACCTGCGGCTCCCGCTTACCTGGGGCTTGCAGTGCTCCTCAATCCAGCTGAAGACGCAAGCTGAGAGCTCCTGAAAACTGGTTACTGAGATGGAGGCGTTAAAGGACTGGAACAGGGAATCCATAATGCCTTGGAAAACATTGAACTTCAGCTTGTCAGAGACCTGGTCCTTCCCCTCATTCGGGTTGTCCTGATGAGCTTTCACAATCTGCTCGTAGTTCCTGAAACAAACCAAGCGCCCCATGTTCAGCAGCAGAGTGAGGCCTCCCTCCCAGAGCTCGCTGCCTGCCACTGGCCATTAAGAACCGCTGCAGGGATGGGGAGGACCAAGAGTTTGCAGAAGATCCTGGAAGTAAATAAACACTGGGAAGCTGCAGCCTCTCCTGACACCAGCAGCAGATTAATTTTCTGTTTCAGATCCACCTTCATACTAAACTCCACCAACTGACCCAAGACAGACCCACACTAATGAGCCACAGGAGAAGAAACGATGACAGCAGGCAAGGACAGGCTTGGTACTCCAGGTGCCAGGCTGTCTGCGAAGCACTGAGTGCACCCACAGAGCCTTGAAAGGACCGGGGGGAAAACATCAGGAAGAAGAGGGCAGCAACCAACAGCTCTTCTCTTACACTTTCATGATCTTCAAGGCCATCACTTCCTTCCTGAGGGTGGAAACTTCCTCCTCTTGCTTCTTCTTTTCCTTGTGCAGGAACTGGATGTAGTCAATGGCTAAGCAAGAAAACACAGAGTGAGGACTCGAGAGCACACACAAGTCCAAGAGATCTCCATAGAAGGTGAAAGATGATGCCCTGGGGTGCCTGTGCCTGGGCAGCATCAGCTCCCAGCTGCCCTGATTCTCCTCAAGGAGGTGCGTGGCGGTGACCAGCACCTGGGCTCCCCCAGAGCATCATCACACCAGAAGGTTCCCAAGTGCCGAACCACTGCCCTGCATGGGTCTGGCGAGGCATTCTGGGGTTTGATAGCCACCTCCTTCACTCTCCCCACCCTCAAGACTCACTTTTCTGGAGGACAATGGCCTTGCTCAGCTTCTGGGAGCCTATGGAGAAATCCTGCTGTTCACAGGTGGGAACGATGGCCTGCAAGTCATCATAGCCTTTCTGTGGGGAAGCAGAGCCACAGCTCAGGTGTTTGGAGCTCAGCAGCATGAGAATGGTTGTTTCAAAAGGTGTCAAATCCCAGCTCCCCCCATGCAGCCAGCCAGAGCCAAGGTGGCTCACAGCACACTTGTGTCTGGGAAGGGCAGATCCAGCAGCAAAACAAAGAGGGAAGGTGCTGAACACAGCAGGATGCTGGGTGCCGCAAGGCCCCAGAAACCAGAGTTGCTGCGCTCTGACAGCACATACAGCCTCTCGGGTTACCTTGATGGCATCTCGCCTCTTCTGCTCTGCCTGGGTGTGTGCCCGCCTGCGCCGGTCCTTGTACGACTCCTTGTAGGGCTCCTGGTGGTAATCGCTGTCCTCATCATCTGCGTGAAGAGAACTCGTGTGAAGAAGCCTGACCACTTTGCTCCTGAAGTACGGGGGGCAGAGGCGTGTGGAGGGGGTGACAGCTTTTGAGGCACCAGCTGGGCCCTATGGGCTGCGGCCAGGCCCAGGACAGCCCCGGGGCGGCAGTCAGCTCCAGCAGGTCAGGACAAGGACAAACGCCCTGAGGAGCACTGCCAACCCTCTCCTTGAGAAGCTGGGCAGGAGGAAGATGCCTGCAGCTCCCTTGGGAAGGCGTCAAAACCTGACTAAATCCCCTACTCCAAACAATGCTGGAAACCGGATGCAGTTTCCCACCGCCTTCCCTCCCTTCTAGGGGTGGGAATCCTACCAAGCTGGCAAGAGAGGCAGCCATGTTTGCACCCTTAGCACAGGGGCAAGAGCTGGAAGCCCTGCTACATGCTGAGCACCACAGTGAGCAGAAAGACCCACGGGCCTACCTGTATTGGGGACAGAAGAGGCACTGGTGGAGCCGATACTGTTGGCTCGTGACACTATGCTTCCTTTCCTTGCGTTTTCCATGAAGAGTGCTGGAAGAAGAGGTTCCACAGGGTAAGCGACAGGGCCGGGGCGTGTGCCCAG
>NW_010576207.1:0-6384 GCF_000687285.1 Phaethon lepturus | reverse complement strand
GCGTGAACGGCCGCGGCGGGCAACGGCACCCGGGCGGCGGGGCCGGGAGAATGGATGTGCGTCGCGCTGCTTAAAGGATGCGGGCTGAGGCGGGGTAAGTCAGCAACCTGCTACTACGGGACGCCGTTCTGCGGCAGTGAGGTGGTCTCTGAGGGCACTCGGGCTTGACGCGTGCTGCGCTGTCTAGGCTTCCTCCAGCCCGTCGCCTCTCTGCTGCTCTTAAATGGAGGTTACAGCTGATCCGTCAGCCAGAGCGCTGCACGCATGCCCATCTTCTCAGCGTTCAGTGGTGGCAACTTATTAATTTCTGCTTTCGACTTCAGGCCCGTTGGTTTCCTGTCTGAAAGCATTATTACTTTTGTCCATGTGGCAAAATAATTAGCATACAGATGAGAAGGGATCCTGCCTCTGAGCCTCAGTCGCAGGAGAAGATGTGCAGTGGAAAGTTGATTGGATGAATGGAGAACAAATGGTGGGCGTTCAAAAGCATTAGGAGAGTTTTGTTGTCGTGGAGCAGGTTTGTCAGTTTTCTGGGTGAATCTCGTAAGATGGAAGGCAGGGTGGCTGGTGCCGAGACGACTGCTTGACAGACTGTGGCCTACTTGAAGGTGCACGTTTGGACTGCATGCATAGATAAATTCGTTTGGACTACTTTGTTTTGCAATTCTACGGCTTTTCCCTTTGCTGTTCCCTCAAGGTAAATATGTCCTTTTATCACTGTTGTTGTTTGCAGGGCACTTTGCTGTTGTTCGCGAAGTGATGGAAAGTTCACCTCTTGGGGCAGTTAACAAAAGAATAGCTGGGTTTTGTACTTCTCTTCTTCTCCCACCCCTGCTCCTCACCACATCCTCCTTGTGCACAGAGCTGGAGGAGGCTGAGCAGCTCAGGGCCCGATCCCGCTCTCCCTGAAGTCAACGGGGAGTTTGACATTGCTTCCAGTGAAAAAGGGATCGAGCTCTCAGCGGTTGTTGTTCTAATAAGGACTGCTGGAAATGTCAGATTTCTGCTTTCTATTTTCTAGAACAATGTGGGCTGACCTGTAAAATTAGAAACTACTGTTTCAATGAAAGCCCAGATGTGATTAGTTTTGATTGGTGTGGTATGCATTTTCTTGGCTGAAAGGAAAAAAAAAGCTTATTTAACACAAACTCACTAGTAATGCTAAAAACTGAAGTTATTGCTTGACAAATTTACTAGTGATTCTCTCGGCTTCAGATATCTCCGTTATATGTGTGTCCTTATAAAGGCTTCTTTATTGAAAGGAGAAAACAAAAGAAAAAAATAAACAAGCTATCTTTGAATTACATATTTTTTTGCCAGTTAATAACACTGAGTCAGACTGGAATCCCACTTCTCGAACAGAGCATCCATTGATAGGCATTTCTTATATAATTCTGATGCTATGTATAAAATACGAGGGGCTTTAACATATAGTTACATTTGTGTGGTTTTTTTTTCGTGCATACATTTAAGGAATATTTTTATTCCATTTTAATGATTCTTAATCTCCTTGAAAATGGTGATTTTCATTTTAAGTGACCTAATTTTGAAACTGCAGTTAAGGTTGGGGTTAAGTAGAAATTATTATCCTTTAATTGTCTTTACATACTTCTTGTGTTGTAGAACAGTTTAATGAATGATTTGCTTTAATATGAGAGATGAGGGGGGATTTGTTACCTTTAATTATGTTGTTTTGGAGAACAACAGCATACAGTTCTGAACGATATTTAGTTTTTACCTCTCTCCTTTTTTTTTTTAATTGACGTTTCGGGTTTTTGTGATAGTTTATTTTCAAAAATTACCAAACAAATAAAAGTCTTTGTCATGTCACTCTGCAAACAAACAAACAAACAAAAATATTGGAACAAACTGTTAACCCTTAGTAGGCAGTTAGCAGGTACTCCTGATGATTTATCAAGGTTCTTCAAGTTTGGAATGATAATAAGGTTAAACTTGGTGGTGTAGTTTGGTGAATATATATGTTTATACTTGTTTGCAATATGACACATTTAAAAGCAATTGCGATGGCAACATAACACTCCTAACATTAGAAATACAGAGTGATGTAAGTGTATGCAATAAAACATGATTTTTCACTGGGAAAAAAAGTAATGATTATATATTTTTAAAAACTACATTGATTTATCAAGTGAAACAAAGAGAAGAGTAAATTATTACAATGAGTAAATGCAGAATTCGGTACATTTTAAACTAATCTAAGAGTAGATTAAATTTTGTATGCATTTTACAGCCTGAACTTTCTGGAGAGTGCATGTTCTCCCCCCTCCCATTATTTTAACCAGCAAGAGCAATAGTTAAATACTAAACATTTGCAGTTGTTTCTTTGTTTTAGATTTAAATACCCGGTTATATGCCCACATTTTCAAAAGGGACATCAATTTTATCATAGTAGTTCTTAGTTCATAGTATGACTTTGTTGTTTTACTCTACAATCTTGTATCTTACATATTATAGAATTGAGCAACTGTGTGTTTGGAGACAAAGACAATTAAGAAGAGGAGCTACTTCATTGTATTCAGAGGTGTATTATTTCTCCAGATTTGTTAAGGACCATTTTTGAAGGTCTCTTTTTTTCTGTTCTTTTCTATTTTGTTTAATTTTTGTGTTGAGGAGATGAATAAGATAGGTAAAGGAGTATTTTGATTACATACACATACGTGCATACACATATGCGGCAATTTATTAGCTAGGCATAGAAACTTTGCCATATGAATGGCAAAAAAGGTACTGCTTTGGAAACTGTTCTTCTGCACTAGTCAGGCTTTACATGGACTCCAAAAGAATGGAAATATAATTCCCATCCATCAGCATTTCCACAAGAAATCAGCATGTGCATTTCTTTCTAGGTGCATTGCACAAGCACATTTATAAAACAAAGTTCTCTGTGTTAGAACCTATTTCTTGACCAACTCTGAGCACAGTCATTGTTTTGTGAGAGATTCAGTGGAAAAGTACTTTGATATTAAATATGTATACAACACTGAATATCCTTATAGAAATACTGAATTTAATACTAATTTGCTTGAACTTGATAAATGTTTGCATCATGTTGATCAGCTCTCAATAAAGATGTGAAGTTCTTGATAGTATAGCACAAGGAAACTTTACAACTGTAGATTACTTACCGACCTTTTCTTCTCATAATAGGAGTGATGAGAAATCCTAATAAGATTATCAATGATGTTTTAAACAGAACTGCAGCCAGATTTCTATGGAATGAAAATGGATGCAGACCAAATAGCATCATCTTCTCCACATACCCTAGATTAAAAAGTCACAAGGAGAGCAAATCAAAGCTTTTGTAGGCTGTTGACAAAGATTATCTCTTTAGAATCCTTCACAGTATTTTGCTTTGATTAGAACCACACTGCCTATTTTAGCCATAGAGGAAAAAGCAGCAAAACGTAATGAAACTGCAATGAAGGGGGAACGTCTTGTGTTGGGAGGGGGAGTAGAATGTGGAGACAGAGAGACAAAATTAATGAGAGGATTTTTGATCCCTTAAAGGGCATCATACTTTTTAGTCAGGAAAACAGTAAACGTTGTTATTAGATTGGATTTAAAAATCTGATCTCAGATCAGGTTTGCAGTGTGTATACTAGCTCAGTATGATTGCACTGAAGCTGCAGATGTGGCACACAGTCACCAAGTAACGAAACTAGCCAACTTGGTTGTGGAAAGAACCAAGACTGCAGGGCGCCCCATGGAGATCCATCAAATCAGGTCTGCTATAGAACTGTCTGGTAGGTTGTCGACATTAAGGAATGAATGTTGCGTCTGCCAGTAGACCCTTTGGTTTGCTGAAACTCCCACCAACCTAATGGATCTGGGCAATTGGTTTCAGAAACCAGTTTCCTTCAGGATAAATTTTACCTACCTCGAGGGTCCATCATAACCAAATTGATTATATCTCTGCATCAGGCAAACTCACAAACATCTGTAAGATTGCAGATTTTCAACCAAACCAGGACTGGGGTCTATTATTTTGTGAATTATTAAAAGTCTACATCTCTCATACCTTATGTCAGCATGGCATTTTTTAATCAGGAAGTTGATTAAAAGGGGCATATTATACTACGTATGTATGTTCACTTGGCATAACTTCAGCTGTTTCAGCCTGAATTTGGCAAGTGCTGTCCATCACTAGGTGCAGTGGTGAGAATCAGTGCAAAGCAGCAATTAAAAAAAAAAAAATATTTTCATGATAGGTTTTGAGAAGGCTGCTGTTTTGTTCCTACATTGCATGAGCCTGCTCCTGACCCTGAAGGAAGGATAGCAATGAGCTTTGGATCAGGCCTGTAATACCTTCTTATACAGCGGTTGGCCAAACGTATTTCTCATGCAACTCTGGTAAAATCAAAAGAAAACATCGCTTCACTTTCTCATGTTTCTGTAATTAATAAGATTGTTTACAGGCAGAATGTAAAGGCGAGTATAGGAACCATTCCAAAGAGCCTTTAGACTGCTCACTGAATGGCTGATTTTTTCCAGTCTCTGTGGTGATGTTATATTTCACCTCCCCCCTCCTCGATAGAAATGGTGATACTTACTTGGAAGATGTAATGCCACAATATTTGTATTAGCTATCATTAGCTTGCTTTATTTTTCCAAGGGAAATTCCCTTTTCTCCTCCTGTCTCTAGCCAATCCTGGAGGATATTACCAAGGGAATAAAATTTTATGCCTAATTTTAGTGTTCCTCTGCCTAATGTGGTGTGAATAAGTACCATGTTACAGCATTTAACCTAGTCCATCTTTGTCACTTCCTGAACAGTTCCTCGGTTCAAATAAAGTAGCCAAAATGCAGAAAGAGAAGATATCCAAGGTTTGTTATATGGATAAACTGTAGAGACTGCTTGTTCTTTCTTTTGGAGTAGATGCTCTGGCATTCCTTCCAGTGCTGCAGCAGGGCATTCTCTTGCGTAAGGAATACCCTTGAAAGGGGTTCCCCAGGCCTCTTGTGATACTGTGAGTCAGTGGCTCATCCCTTTATTTCTTATCTCCTTCCCCAGAATTAGTTGTTAAATCAGAGTCTTAATTTTCTGCATTTCTGAGTAGCTTATGCCAGTCTAGCTTCTAAATAAGCACTGGCAATTTGTTTTAGTAACATTTTCAGAGATACTAGCAATTCCTCTGCTGTCTGAAGAGGAAAAGGCCCATGTTTAAATATGAAACTATGTTTATAACAACTTTGCATACATAGTGGCTATCATGTCCTATGCATAAATATTCAAGATTGTTTTTTGGGTATGTGCCTATTTAGGAAGAAATAAAACTGTTATGTCATAGAAAATGATAAGATGGAGTGCAGGGCTTTTTATTTTCTGTGTGTCTTTATACTGCTCTTGGTATGTCTAAGACAAGGTGTTATGAATTCAGAATGGTATTTCTGCAGTGGCTTGGTTATGCAGCATAGTTTGACTGATTTGAAAATTCACAAAAACAAACTCCTTGGGCTTGGAATTGATACTACAAAGTAATGCTTGTGTTTTTTCAGCACATATACACACACAAATCCATCCCGGGTCTTGCTGGGAAACACCTAGAGTTTATGCAATCAAGTTAAACTGTCTTCACATATAGAAAGAGTTGTCTGTTCCAGCAATGGTAAGATACCTGCACAGGTGGTATGTTAGTTATTACTAAGAGAAACAAATTTACTAAGTTCATCAAGAATTTCATAATGCTCTGACCCTTTGGCTGTGACTGTTCTGCTCCCAATCTCAAACTCCATTTTTCATCAAACTCCAAATTCCATCACTTCCAGTGATGAAAAAAACATTTTTCTCAACCTTCAAAAATACTGTGCATGTTTGGATCTACCTAAACTTAAGGGCATTACTCTATGTGGGGTTACTGGACCTCCATATTCCAGGAATATGGAAGCATACTTCAGTCCTCAGGGATAGTAGGCACAGACCAGGCTGCAGCATCCTCACGAGAACTAAGGTGATTTTTGGACATTGCAAGTAAAAGATGCAGCGGCTGCGATAAAAGGAATGAGTAATAATGTCACAGCAGGGAAAAAGAATCAAACGTTCAATTAAAAGGAAGTTGCCAGTGGAAAAGCTGAGGTCCTATTGACCAGTGTACAGAATTTGATGCTAAAGAAAATTACAACTCCATGACCATTGGAATATGACCTCAAAAAAAGAGAAGAAAAAGAATGTCAGAAATGGATGTGGACAAGAAGCTTGTAGAGAAGGGGTACACAGAGGAGTCAGGAGGTGTACTTGGATGGAAGTCAGGAGTACTTCATGAGTAAGCAAACCAGCTGGAAAAGCAAAGGAAGCTCAGGTAGGTTTGTTCACATATGCTACTTCTGCTACTCTGTTTTTTCTTCTTTTTCTTTTTCTTTTTCTTT
>NW_010576206.1:0-6444 GCF_000687285.1 Phaethon lepturus | reverse complement strand
CCAGCCAGGGTCAACCCACCACAGCATTTGAGAAAGAAATACCTGTTATCAGTCTGAACTGAACCGTACTAAATGCCCAGATCTTCGTGTTCTGTACCTCTGCTGACCCTGTGTAATTTTTGCCTTTAAAAACCGCACGCTGCTGGCCCAGGCTGCTGGCAGAGCCTGCGGCTTCCTTCGCTGTACGCTGGTGTATCTGGGAGCGTGGCAGAGCTGCCCCGCTCTGTATCTGGAACTTAATCACGTAATGCTCCTTTTCTTAATGACATCTAATGGCTACTTTATTTATTTAGCCTCCCCGTAACAAAGGCGCCATTGTAGTTGAGTGTTGTGAGAGAAAGCAGAGAGCCTGCTGCTGCCTTTGCCGCGTAGCTGGATCGACATACCAGCCGAAGCCCTTGTTACTGATTTATTTTTCTAAGTGCAGGAAGAGAGGAGCGCATACCTGATGACAAAAGCAGGCAGCAGCTGGCATTTCGGCTCTTCAGCCGGACCCTGGTCCCAGCGGAGCCTCAATGGCCGTCTCCTCTTACTTCTCTCACATTTTACAATGCGTAAGAGATAAACAAATAGATTCCCATGCCTTGGGAGCACTTTATTAGCACCCTGCACTACTCTTTAATACTTGGCTACAAGTGTGATTCCCAAACAAATTTTTTAGATGTAGTGACACGTTGCATTTAAATTCTAGTTTTATAATTATCTGTGAAAAAAGAAAGTGTAGAACTTCTGACAAGTGATGCGTTCCTGAAACAGAATGCCCCATTTCTTTTTTGAATGCCCTTTCGTTTTGCCGATAGATTTGAGTGGGATCGGTACCAGTGCTGGATACACGTCTCGGGTACCGCACCACCGAGGGTCCACCCTCTGCCATTAGCTCAGGTGATCGCAGAGGGGAGGGGCGAGCCCTGATGCTTTCTGTTTTGCACCCAGACTCCTTTTTATGTCCAAGGAAGCTCAGCACAGCACTAGCGCTGAGAGAGCGTGAACTGGCTTGGGATGAATGTCTGTGTCGCAGCACGAGCTGCTGGAACACGGCCGTCCTGCCCGGCAGCGTGCTCCGCTCCTCTCCCTGGCATCAGCTCCACGTTCACCCAACTCCTCTGCGAACTCTTTCAGCTCAATAAACCAGCAGCAGTAAATAAAAACCCTGGGTTAGCAAACTGAATCCGCTCGGCAGAGTCCAACAAGCACCCGAGCTGCAGCAAGGCTGGTGTCGGGGACGGGAAGAAATGGGAAGAGAAGGGGTGAGAGCAAACTCTCCCCTTTCAGCAGCAACACGGACTCAGCTGCATTTCCATTTAAATGGTTTGAGCAGATTCTGCTCTGAGGCCCAGGGATCGCTGGTAATCTATGAGCCAACAAAATGAAGTTCAGCTGGTTTGAGAAACAATATTAAAATTAAAAGTGCTTATCCAGGCTGGTACAGTCCATTTTCTCAGGCACCAAAATGTCCCAGTGCGGTGTGATACAGCCTATGGCATTCTCTAAAGGTTTTTCTATGGGTTCAAATTGCTCAGGCACCAGTGGCATAGCATTTAAATGCGCTTACAACATGGTTTCAGTTGGGAACCTTGTTCAGCTAAATACTGTTTTATTTTTCTAATAAGGCTTTCAAATATGATTTGATTGTTCTCACCTAAAGATCTGCCATCACATCTTTTATCAGGGACAAATCCTGTAACCTTACTCAGTCAAAACTCCCAGCGAAGAGTCCTGTGACTCGGAGCGGGGCTGTGCCGTTTGGCAGCAATACCGATTTAAGGTCATTCTTGGCAACTCTGCTTTCCCCAGCGCACAGCCGCTTGCTTCTGCTCCACGCTGCAGCAGAAAACCCTACGCGTTGCAACTGCTTATATTGCTGTGAACTGGGAAATCAGCCTTAAAAGCAGCGTGAGCAGAGGGAACTCCTGTAGGTTGCTTTGGCTGCAGCACACTTTGTGTCAAATCGGGGACTGAAGGAGCCGGGGACCTGTCCTTGATCCATGGTACATCAGTATGACTTAGAACAATAGCAGTGGCTTTGTGTTGCCTTTGGTCTATAAACTGTTGCCAAACAATGAACTAAAAAATAGGAAATGCTAAAAAATATTAATGATGTCTGCTGTAACGTCATGCAGAAGGATTAACTCCTTGTAGGAATTGCTGGATTCTAGAGGAAAAAAAAAAGATTATGTGCCTATAGTAACACTGTCTCAGTGCTCTGCCCTGCTAGCAGTTTGGTTACTAGGTAGGGCAGCCACATCTGTGAAGTCTGGGATTGATGAGATCTCTCAGCGATATTATTTTGTCTATTAGGCTGCTGTTACTTGGACGGTTTTGGTGGGTAAACCCCAGGATTTTTATTTTTATTTTATATCCGTGCCACCATTTGACCTAGTTTTTGAAGCGAATAACTCTGAGCAGCCATCTGTATCCCAGCTGATGCCAAGTAATGAAAATAACATTGCAAGGTAATAGCCCACGGGGCGACTGGCGGGTTTTATGGGTAGCAGTTGCTGTTTGTGTTGCTTCCCCTTCGGATTTCACTTTCCAACACCTAGTAAAGAGGCTGGGAAGGCAGATGCGTGGGGAGCAGCGCTGCGGGGCGAGGGGGGCTCCCATCGGCCGTGGGCTGGCCGAGGTGGCACCAAGGACTTGTGGTTTTTACTTTATCCTGCTGCCTTATGGGGCTCGTCTTAGTAACCGCGGACCGATTTGGTGTATTTGGGGCTGAATGAAAGACGACTGTCACAGCCACGGGAAATTATTTTAATGTTATGTTTCTCTGATGTCCCTGAAGTCTGTAAGTGGTTTTGTGATGCTGGTACTGTACAGCTGGTACTACAAGGGCAGCGGCAGAGCGCGAGGTGCCGGTGCACGGTGAGCAGACATCTCCCTTGGGTGGTGGTGATGGCCGACGTTTTCTGCATTCTGTCCAGACTGACGGGTCCTTGCCTTCAGGAGCCGCACACAGTGCAGAACGCATCCTAGCGATGCGCAGATTAAGCAGAAGATCTGTAAAGTAGCATTAAGAGGCAAGTTTTGGCTTATAATCCTAATTATTGCCTTTCTACTTCCAAGCAGTTTTGTGCAGCAACTGTGGCAGCGTTCAGAAATGAAAGGCATACTGATGGCAACTACTGACAGCTTTATCATCGGTATTATGAGATTTTTGTGCATCTCTGAAAGCATTAGCGGCAAAAATTCAAGGATTCCCTGAAAGTCTTAGCTCTCAATTAAGACAATCCACCGAGTATATCAATATTTCTGGTTGTGAGTTTGGAAACATAAGGTAAATGCACTCTAAATATTTAGGAATCCAGGGACTGATAAAATAAACCTCAGCTCTCTTGTTTTCCCAAAATCCTTTCATTATTTTGACTCTTGGCCCTGTTTATTATTGTTACCACGTACGTTTGTCGGTAACAAAGCTAAGCGCGCCTTTGCACGGCTTGTGGAGCTCCCGAGGGTGCTCGGTTGCTCCCGGCGGTGAGGAGCGAATGGCTGGTGTGCCTGGAAGGTTTCTGCCGTGGTTCCGTCACGCGCTCCCATTCTCATGTATCGTAGTGGTTTTAATGGCCATCAGCAGCTGTGTATTCTCTCCTTTGGGGTTCTCTCCACATCTCATTCTGTCGTTATTAGTCATTAAACGTCTTACCGCGTTGGAGCCGGGGCAGGGCTGCGGTGAGCCCCATCCCTCCGGCGTGCGTTCTTCCCGCTGCCCCCCGGCAGCTGAGCTGGACTCCGAGCGCGGAGCCAAGGGCAGCGATTGCGCCCGAACCTACCGCCCTTCGTGCAAAGGCAGCGGGAAGGTTTAGTTGTTAATACTTGGAAAGCGCGGGTTTACTGGGGCGGTCGGGGCCCTAAAGGAGCTCTAGCCCTGCTCCCTGTTCGCTCTGCCCGGTGTTTCGCACGCAGGCGAGCGTGGCTGCGCAGTCCTCCCCCGCGGCACCGCGGCTGAATCCAGCCTCGGAACAGTTTGCCATTGTGAGACACAATTGTTAGAGCTGCGGACCGTATATAATCCTTAATAACTTCTTTACAGGCAACTGGTTTATAATCTAAGAGGAGCATTTGGAGGCATGTGATTTATATTTTGAAACAATTTTATGATCGGCGAGTGCTATCATTGTATGCGTCATACTGTGTAGTGTTGTAAGTTACTAGTAAAGCTACCACTGGTTTACAGCTCCAGGTTACAGGGTACTGTGCTGACAGGGCTGTTTTCCTGAGGCTTTGCACCGTTGTGCGAAGTTTCAAGTGGTTTGCTCCGAGCTGTCGCTGACACTCTGCACCCTGCAGTGGCTTTCGGCACCCTCGGGTACGAGGGAAGCTGTGTTGGTTTCCGAGAGTCTCGTGGTTTTTAACGGATTTATCCTCGCAGCAGTGGGGCAAGCAGAGCATTGTTTACCCCCGTTTACATACAAGAGACATTCCGTCTTCCAAGGGCCCTTGAACTTCCACGTCTGCACCGTTTCTGTCCAGGAGACAGAGGTCGGGCGCTGCGCCGCGTCCAGAAAAGGCTGGTCACTACCTCAATCTTGATGTGTTCAAATGTCTTGAAAAATCTCATTCCAATATAAGGGCCAAACTTTACAAAGATCCGTGGCAAATCCCGGAGCTAAACCAAACTCTCCGAAGTTAACAGCCTCGCTGCTGAGCTCAGCTGCCCCCGCTGTGCCCGGCAGAGGCAGGAGTTGGTGCATTAACGCTCTGAGGCACAGGACGGAGAAATGATGACTTTGGCTTTCTCCCTTTTATTTTTTTTTTCCTTGTGGTATGTTTGAACCTTTATCACTCGTGTAGGACTAAGGTCAGATTTCTGTCTGCAGCGCTTTAACAAATCGGTCGTCTCGACATACCTGCACAAAACCTACTGTTACAAAAGAGATGCAGAAAACCTCCCGCGCCGAGAAGGCGCGACCAGCGTCGCCGGCTCTGTCCCCAAAGGAGAGCTCTGCTCGTGACCTGGCAAGAGGAGTTGCTCAGGTTTGTCTTTTTCCTTCCAAGCTGGCGTCGCACAGCGCAAAATTATGATTTTTTTTCTTCTCGTTTCTCAGACCACAGGGAAGGGTCCCCTCGCCGCCTGTGCAGAACACGGGGCTGGATCAGATACCAAGGCGCTGCCTTGTGAAAACAGGATTTAATGCAATGACTAAACACCGCGTTAGTTACTGAGTAACCTCCCGGGAGCCCTGCTCCGTACTCTGGGAGTTACTGCGCACATTATGCGCTGGTGAAAACGCATTTTCGGCTTAGGGATGGCCTGTTCGTGTACCGGACTCCGAAGAGGAGCCCGGGTGGTTGCTTGCAGAAAAACCTCAAATGTGGGTTAAATGCATCATCAGTGAACTGTATTCCAGAGGCTCCTGTATCCTCCTCAGGCACAAGAGGTGTGGAGTTGAGATTTTCCCAACAAAACCATCCCTGGCCCCTCCTGCTTCTGCTGGTCAGTAAACCAGGGACGGATTCTGAACTCTCTGTGGTGGCTTCTGCCTTCCACGCTTTGGAGTGTTGTGAAGCCAGGCAAAAACCAAAGGCTGAATCCGCGTCCCGTTGGAGAATAGTTTGCGCCTTGCCACCACGTAAAAACTGAACTTACCCACAAGTAAGCAGATTATTTTTGTAGAAAAACGTGGAAGGAATCTCCAGTTTTCCCTCGAGAGACGATACATAAGCACAAATCAGAAAGCTGTTGCCTGCATGGCATTATCCAGCTGGCAGCTTAGTTCAAGGGGAAAAAAATAGCGGCATAAAATCGGCTTATTTTTTAAGCCCAGCTGGAAATTAGCGGGAATTCATCTCACCAGATAAGGATGTTATAAAATGTTGTATCAGGCTCCATTGCTTATATTTGGAGGCAGGAAAGAATTTATTGTGGAGGCTTGAGTTGATTCAGAGTCGCACAAAATAGATGAAAGCCTCAATCTGTGTGCCTTCTGTGCTGTTTTATGAGCGAAACACTTACAAAAAACCCCCCAACCAAAAAACCTGCAGCACATAAAACATAGCTTCAGTGTTTCCTTGAAGTGGATTAACTTTTATTATACAACCCTTTCTCTCTCCCCCTCCGAAAGTAGTACATAATTTTTTAAGAAAATCATATCTAACTACTTTGTTGATGAAATTGAACTACTTTCAGTTGGATTTAATTAGCTTTTGTCTAGTCGTGCAGCTCGGCTGCCGCAGTGCAGTGTGACCCGGGGCTGGGGACAGCAGAGGAGCGGGTGCGAGGGAGCGAAGGATGCTCCTCTGGTGATGGCATCCCGGGGGGTGCAGGGGAGGGGAGTGCGTCGGGTCCCGGGAGGGCGAGGGCCTCGCCCGCTGTCTGCGCTGTGGCCTCAGCAGCATCTTCATGAAATTTTTCAGTTGTGCCCACGCGGGAGTCGTGGCCGCTGCCCGACGGCTGGGCAGAATAAGCACCATCGTTAATAATTGACCGGGGAGATAATGACGTAGCCG
>NW_010576205.1:0-6085 GCF_000687285.1 Phaethon lepturus | reverse complement strand
GCTGTCCTGGCTGTGTCCCCTCTCAACTTCTCCCCATCCCCAGCCTACTTGCTGGTGGCTGGTGAAGTGGAAAAAAAGAGAAAGCCTTGATGCTGTGCTTGGTGGTGACAGTCCATCCACCAACTGTCCCCTACAGCCTGTGTCTTCTCCCCCACGTCAGGTCAGCCTACAAGCCCCTGAGATTCGTGGTCCCACTCCAGTTGCTGGTACTCAGACTGCCTGTCTTACCCAACAGCTATTTGGGCCTAAAATTTGCTAGCATTCATATGCACGCACACTCAGGACAGCTAGTGCACGTCTGCAGAAGATAGCTAAAAATAGGTTTTAATAAATCTTGGACCGACCAAGATGATCAAGGGCAGAGCTCAGTCATACAAGCATATGGACCAGCAGTCAGTTCACACTCTACTAGTACCTTTTATCCCCTTTTTCCTTCTGTTTTGCCTTGCTTGTTCCTCCCCAGTCTGCTTGGTCCTTTCCCTAGCCATCCCATAATAAGTTGTGCATACACCTGCATTCCCCAGAAAACACCCCCTAACAAGTTTTATATAATCCCAGAATTTTCTTCCCGTGTATCCCATAGGTGCCCCTGTACCCCAGCAGTTAGTAGCCACTTGAATTAGCAGGGGTTTCCAGGGTAAGAATATACCTGCTGAATCCTCTCTGTGGATTTCAGCCAGGGACAATGATTTATCCATTCTGCTTTCACTGTCTGAGGGAGGAACCAAGTCAGGGAGCTCCCTTTTCACTGATTAGGTCAGGAGGGTTCTTCATCCCCTGATCCTTGCTGGACCTTTGTCTTTACTGAGATTAGCCTTAAATCAGATAGCTGAGCAGAGATACAATGGGAGAATCAAATATTAAGAAAGAATAGAGAACAAAACCAAAGAGCAGAATCCTCATAGTGTTGTTTTATACATCACATCAACTGTTAGCATTTTGCACACTTGAGGGCAGTTTAGATCCCAGAGGGTATGGTGGAACTAGGAAGCGTACAGAGAAAATTGAGTTGAATCATCAGAAATATGAGCCAGCTTGTGTAAAAGGAGCATTTGATATACTAGGACTCTTCATTGTGGAAATGAGATGATTAAGTGGAGTGTGACAGAGGTATGTAAAGTTATAAGTAGCAATGAAAAGATGAAATGAGCAAGGAACAATTATCTGTAAGACAAAAACTAGAGAGCATCATATGAGGCATTGATAGAGCAGGCAAATGGAGATTTTTTGAAAGTTCGAAGCTT
The DNA here is from genome assembly GCF_000687285.1 of Phaethon lepturus. Lineage (NCBI taxonomy): Eukaryota > Metazoa > Chordata > Aves > Phaethontiformes > Phaethontidae > Phaethon > Phaethon lepturus. The sequence goes on along the minus strand of NW_010576205.1, from coordinate 4,841 downwards.
TGAAATGGCACTGGAGATTTACTGTATGCAGTGATCTTGAACAAATTTATAGTTTGCTTAGCCCTAATCCTTGTACCTGCAAATTCCAATTCTTATGTTCCTACTGGGAAAATTGACACCACCTTAAAAAAAAATTAAAAAAAAAATTGAAGCCTGAACAGGACAAGACCTCTTGGAAGGACTTCAGCTGACCAGTGAAGTAAAACTGGGCTCTGGGCATAGTTGAAGTCCAGAAGACACTGTGGCTTATCATCAAGACAGTGTCTTTTCCTGGCTACCTCAGAAGGTAGCTTAAAGAGATCCTGTAAACAGTTTTCTGTATGCAGTAGTTGTCTTAGCATGTACTAACATGTAACGAGACATGCTGTATTTTTGCCCAGGTTTACTGTGAATTGGTAGCTTGACTATACTCTGTGTTCAGTAGAACTTCTTTTAAAATGTTGGTGTACTGTTAATTCACTGCAGAGTTGGTATGCACATGTACACTAGTTTTATCTGGGTTTTCTGAGTGTGCCACTGTTTGGTCAGACCAGTATTTCAGTGCACTAACGAGGTTGCAAAGTGTCAGGCACTTCTAGGCAAATAGACAAAATCTTTGTGTCCCACTTGGTCACATGGTAGAGTCAAAGATACGTCTGTAGAAGTCTCAAACACTAGGGGAGTAGCCTTTTGTGAAAGTCATTTCACAGTGGTGATTGTTCCTTCCTCGCATTTATCTCTTTCCATGATCCTTCTTGAGATGTATTCCAATTTGATCACCTATCACATGAACCAAGTATTTTCTTAAATACAGCAAATGTGAAATGTGGTGTCCGAGAATGTTAGCTTGATTTCTCCTGTTAAGGTTTTGTAGATAGTGCTAAAATAACCTCTATATATTACAATTCAAAGTAAATTCTATTTGAGATTATTTCATTTGTTATTCCTTGTGTAACTAACGATACAGTGAATTGGTATAGACTTTCTTGCAAATGCTTAATCCTGTTTTGCTACAAAATCACCTCATTCTGGTGCTTCCATTAATTATAAAACAAAAGAGACTGCATTGCTCAGTAGTAAACTTCTGTGACAGGATGATGTGGTTTTGTTTTAGTATTATATGTCCTCGTTTGTGCATAGATGAAGCAAGTTATAGTTCACAAACTCTTTTTCAGTTATTCAAATTGGAATACATGTGAAGTGCAACTAATCTCGATGGAGAGTAACATGGCTGGTTAAATACAGTAATCTTTGTAATAAGCTTTTGGATTTTTTAGCTTATTCTTTGGAATTTATTCTTTTTTTAGGTTTTATTCTCGTTAGGCATGTCAAGAACAGCAGAAGATTGTAATGGTGTTCCTTGGTTTGGAATAGGAAGTGTGTTAAAAAGAATTGAATCTTCATACAGAATGGATAGCCCTCTTTGTATCTCTTTACGGAAAAGTCCTTATTTAATACTGGTCACAAAAATAATTCTGCATCAGTTTTATTGTCAGTGAAATAGTCAGGTTCCAGTCACACAATTTTTACCAGCATAGGTTGATTTTTGGCTTTCACATTCAAAAGTCAGAAAAACAACAGACAGATGCTGAAATTTTGAATGACTTCCACAGACTCTAAAATATACTGCCTTTTGCAGCATTGCTTGGTTTACCACAAATTTGTTTTTTAAGTAGCAATATTGCAAGAAGCTTAAGGATAGCATCTGCTGCTTTTAGTGTAGTAGAGTCCTCTTGAGTCCACTGATACAATTAAGCTGGTTGTGAAACTTTCAGACTGTGAAGCAAAGATTGTACCCAATTGGATTTACACATTTCCTGAGGATAGTGTTTAATTATGCAGTTTTTATGTTGCAGTAACCTAGAGCCTCTTTCGCATATAATTTCCTGGGTCTTTTCAAAAGGACAAAGAAACAAAAATATTTCCCTACTTCTTTAATGCCCACAAGTCCCCAAAGAGCAGCTGCTGTCTGTAAGTAAATAGGCACCAGTCAGACAAAGGTCAACTATTGTCTATAAAAATTTCAAGCTAATTGTACAGCCCAACATAGTACACTGTCTGGGATGCCCACTTAACAGCTTTTCTTCGTAGCTAATTACTTTGTCATACATAAAGCAAACCACCTCCTCTTACAATTACTGTTTGTAGAGTTAATTAACTTTGCCAGCATAGCTTTGCTAATCAGCTTGCCTTTGCTTAGCAATTAGTGGGTCTGTGGAGTGTGGTAACACATTTGCATTGTGTTCTTAAAAGGCAGTGTGAAGAGTTTACACTGTACGTTTTAACATTCAGATGTTCCTAGAGATTACTTAAAATTGACTGGTTCAAACTTTAGAAGGTCAAGCTGCAGCTTGAATTGTATGTATCAGATGTTAATCTTTTTAGTTGCTTCAACTTGGAGCAACAACTCAAAAACTAAGGAATACAGTTTTCATGTAGCTTCTGTGTCTGCTTCTGTTTCTTTTTTTCTTCTCAATGTCAGCTTTGAGAACAGATCCACGAAATAATCCATAGGTCTTTCCTAAAGAAATGCTAGCTCCTGTAGCTGTTCTTTGGTTAGGGTTATGAGAGTCATTAGTGGTCTGTCCAAGTGTCCTCTACTACCTACGTAGTTAAATGTTTTGGAGAACACATGAGTAATTGGAGGAGGGTGGGGAGGTGGCAAGTTAAATTTGCTTTCTAACTGTCTGATCAAATTTTGAACCAATCATTAATTGAGCAGTTAATATAGAAGATGTAGAATGTGTAATTTAATTTGAAAAGTTAAACTTAATTTTTTTTTCCTACTGAATAGTTTTGGTATTTGTCCAGTGGTAATTTATTAAGTAGTCTATGAACTCTTGTGGAATAAACATTTTCCATTTTATGAATACCTTAGTGTGATCTCTTATTTCTTATCATGCAAAATGAGCTAATGAATTTTTAGGGAAGAAAGATTCCTACATATACAGTATCATCTGTGTCTAGATTGCTGGTAACAGACTTGTTCTATAATATTCTTGGTGCTTCATTCATCAGACTTGAGCTTTGCCTTTTTCTTTCACTTAACAAAGTGATTTTTCGACATTGTTAAGGCATTTTTTAACAGTAATATTTTATAGGGCAGGTTAAGTTTAGTCCAATAATATGCTTTATTATGTTGTCACTTTTGGTGTCCTGTTCTCCTCCCAGGGTCTTCAGGTTTTTTAAAGCCTGATATCCTTGCTTCTTCCTAAAGAATTTCTTGTACTTGAGTATTGTATACACAGTAGTACCTTGCATTTTGCCTTTTTGTATTTTAAGCAGCTTGTGGCATAGACTTAATTCATCCATTTAATTTTGTTTGGAATTACATATCCATTTTCTCCTTTTAGAAAGTCAAGAAAAATGGTTGGGTTTTTTTTTTCTTTAATGGTTATCTGCATCACATGCTTTCCCTGTTTGGCAAAGACATGTTTACCCATTTTCAGACTTTCAACATACATAGCAACTAAAATTAACTCCATGAAAGTCATAAAAGCTGCCTGCATTGAAACAAGGGTGATTTGTTAACTGTTTTGTGCCAAGAACTTTTTGAGGCGTAGGTTCAGAATTTAATCAGGTTAAATGGTGGTTATGATCTGATGATAATTTTGCTAGTAAACTGAGAAATTGCAATGTCTGTGAAAGTGATGTGGTTCTAAAGTGACTGGTTTGTGGGGTTTTTTTTCTTCAGTCTTACGATAACGGCCTGGCACAGGGAGCTGGACTGGAATCTCACGGTAAGATGTTAAAAACCTATTTTTAAGACTGGGCTTGAAAAGAGGTGTGGAGTATGTCATGTCTTTCCTTCTTTTCTGATTTTAAGAAAGTGGAATGAGGAGGAGCAAATCCAAAACATGCTTCCAGAGTATCATCTGTCTTCTTCCCTTAGTTCCAGCTTAATATCAGACCAGACGGGCTCTTACTATATGCACTCCATTAATCTTACCTCATGAATGTTTTGTTGAATGTGATGGCTGTAGTTCTTATCTCTGCTGACAGCGCAACTTTTTCCACATGTACCATTGCTACTCTGTGGATTTATCTGCAAGAGATTTTGTGCAATGCAGGTGATAATCTCCAGTTTCAGCAGCTTTTCACAAAACCTAGAAACATTTCCGCTGATAGATTACAGCATCCATTGGGGATTCAAATCTTGAAGTAGCAGTTAGTTTTTGTGAACAGTTGGTAGTTGTAAAGATAGGAATTCCCAAGGGACTGACATTTTTAGGCAAGCTGTTTCTGTGCTATGAAGTAGTGGTCTGCTTGTCACAGAGAAACTATTGACTTTTGTGTGACTGATACGAAATCTATTGAATGTTTTCTAGCTTTATCCTTAGTATTGAGTTTTGAGAGGATTCCATCCGTTTTCTTCCTGCAGGATGGATAAAGTTGAAAAACTTAACTAATTTTTTTAAATACCTAGGGGTATATTTCAACTAAGTTACTGTAGAATGCTAGTGATAACAGGTAGCATTACTTCAGCATCCTTCACCTGCTGGGTTTCAGCATCAGAATGAAAATAACCTTAGAGTACCTGGGGTCTTCTAGCACTAGAATAGTGTAAGGAACTTTGGGCCCCCAGTCGTGTATCAACAGCTTTCTTACAGCCTTTCACAGGCTGTAAATTTATCGTATCAGGTAATAGACTCAGAATGAGTTTTGATGGGCTTTAAAAAGTGATGGCCATGATACACAGACAAAGAACATAGATTTCTCTTCTAATTCCAAATTTTACCATGGAATTTCCTTGACAACAAAAAATTCCTTAGAAGAGTAATTTGTGTTTATTGCAATGATGAGAGTCTGGCAGTCTTTTCACAGTATTAACCAAACGTGGTTTTTTTTTTTTTTTTTTTTTG
>NW_010576204.1:0-6403 GCF_000687285.1 Phaethon lepturus | reverse complement strand
CGCCGGGGCAGCCGGCAGCGCCGTTCCGTTCTCTTAGGCCCTACACGGGGCTGGTGACGTTAACCAGCAGCAAACTGCTAACACGGCACGGCTAAGACTTGCTTAGGACGCAAAATTGTAGCCCGTGTGCCCCTGCGGCCCCTTAACTGGGTGTGAGGAGAGCGCACGTTGTCCACTCAGCTGTCTAAAGCACCGTTAACCAGAGTTAATCTTCAGTAGCTGTGCGGGTAAAGCTAATAAACATACTGCTGATGTCGGCAAACGGGGAGTCTGGATGACGTCTGGTGAGGTTTGAGGAGACTGAAGGAGACAGGTTTTTGAGGAAGAGGATAGTGAGTGTTACTTGTTACCTGGAGAGCTGGGGAAGACCGAAAGGTGATGGGGATTGCCTTAAGTCGTGATTGCCTGTCAGCACCCCAGCTGACCCTCCTCACGCTGCTGAGGTTTACAAATAAATAATGACAACATGGACAGAAAATCCACGAGCCTGGGACGATGCTCAGATGTGTCAGCGTGACCTATAGGAGCTATTGGTAGTATTTGTTTTGAACTATGCAGACCTGAGGTCTGATAACTGAGCAGAGTTACATATGATGTCTTCCAGGTTCATGCAGATAACGGTCGTTCAGAGACAAGAAGGGGGGAGACCTGTGATACATAGAATTTGTTTCGCATTATCGGTTACTCTTTGATTTGACTGTTGTTGTGAGCACGCTAACTTTAGGTGAACCGGTGAGTTCTGCATCTAGTTTAGTACAGAATGCAATTTCAAGTGTAAAACAGCAGCTCATGGATAAGTGTCTGCCTGAAAATTTTGAGGGGACGAGAGGATAAAAACTCCTTGAACTCTTGCTGGTAACTTAGTCTCCATTAGTGTGAGATTAGCATCCTACTTCCATTGTAAAAATAAAATAAAAAAAAAACACAACACAACAAACGAGGCAAACCTCCAAACAACTGTCAAGAATTGAAAAACTACACTGGACGTGACGAGAATCTGTATGTTGTGTGACTGATTCCAGTGAGCACCTTTCAGTAGCCTCCTAGAATAGGAGATGTGTTTTCTGCAGTGGCCTGGCGCCATCAGCACCAAGCATTTGGGTTTATTTTTCTCACCAGTAGCTCAGCTGTCTTGGACTCCAGTTTTTTGAGACATAAAGTTGTATATTTCTAGCATTCAGTATCGTATCTTAACAAAAAAGTTTTGGGAAAAGAGCAGTATAACCCAGTAGTTTTAGTTGTGCAAATCACAGACCAGGAACGGGAATGGTCATTTTGCCCAGTTCCGCCATGTATAGATATGCTCACTAGTAAAAGGGGAAGAATCTTTTCTTTGTCGTCGAGTGGGAAGGTAGTACTTGGCTTCTGTGTGGTACTTTTAAGCATGCAATTGCAGGATTTTCTGAACATATCAGTATGAACAGTTCCGAGTTCTTCACTGCCACTTGCAGGCTCGCCATAATGTCCTATATGTGCTCAGTGCAAAGAAAAATCACTTAACTAGAAATCAGGAATAACACACAGTTTCCAGACAAATGCACCCAGACTATGGATGTCTTCCCTTACAGCACCCTGGAAAAATCAGTGCCATCAGGCTGGGGTTTCTTGTTCATGTGGCAGCTAGTGGCTTGCTAGTTCTACTTGAGGAATATTTCGTCCTGGCTCTGTGCGGTCTGTCACCCACTGCTCCAGGAAGGAGGACTGCCAGCACTGGGCTGCCTTTGTCATTCCGGCAGGAGCTGTGGGTTAGCCTCTTCCCCCGTGCCGGGTTGGAGTGCTGGAGGCTGGTGGTCCCTGGGAGGGTCAGAGTGGCTGGACGCTGCGTGTACCACCTGCAGCTGCATGGCCTGACCGTCCAGGTCTTGCACGGTGCAAGTGAGAAGGAGCGGGATCGACACGCCCGACACTCACCTGGCACACAGGTCCCAGCTGGGAAGGTTGAGCACCATAGTAGAAGTAGTGACAAATCCCTGGTCGGTGTGAAATGCCTTACTGGAGCAGTCCAGTGAGGACATGCCGGGTGGCCTCTGTGCAGAACTTGACCCAGAACACTCCAGCACCCCTCTGACACATCTTGGAAAAAATCCTGCCAAGGGAGGGGTTTCTGCTGTGTGTACAGGACAAAAACTAGACTTGTAGTTGTCTTTAATTTGTGTATCTAAGAAGAAAAACATCTAGAGGGCATGCTGTAGCAGATATTTTTAATCATTGTCATCTGGGTTTTTATTTTAGTAATGACACCATGATATGACTAACTCAAGGAAAACAATAAACAGCTTTTTTATTGTTACAAGATTTCTCTCTGTAGGTGGCTAACCCAAAAAATTGCTTTACAGCAAAGACGGGAACAGAAGTTTAATGCAAACACTGCAGTGTATTTAAAGAGTAAATACTTAACTTCACCACAAAGGAAATCCTTTTGCTCTAATAATTTTTATGGCTTCCTCTTGCATAACCAGCAAACGGAATAACACCAGAGCTGGAGGGCCCAATTCTCTCCTAATTAACAGTGGAGTTATACAGGTACAAGTTCACTGAGTTCAGTAGACACAAAGGAAAGATCTCAGTAGGTCTGGAGTCTTGGGGCAGAGTAACAGTAGACAAAGTATATCTGCATATTAAAAAAGCCACATATAATAATTGTTGTTAATATTGCAAAGTGTCCAGTGGAGTTGTTCCCTGTCCTAAACGTGTCGAAGGCTCCTGCCGCAGCCTGTGAAGGACATCCTCCCCTTTCTCTGCAGGATGCAGTGGCTGTTTCAGGTGCTTGCTATGAGGACTGGAAGTATTTCAAGAGAGTACTTTGTGATGAACAACAGGTCTGACTGATGACACCAAAAATCACAGTCTCATGGAACAGAGGTACCACTGACAGCAGCGTAGGCTTTCTCTGTGTGACAGTAAAGTTTAGGGCTGCCACTACGCATAATTGTCTCACCGGTATCGTGTTTAGTGAACTGCCCATAGCAATGGCTGTCTGTAAACAGTAGCATCAGTTAATCATAAAATTAATGCCATGAAAAGTAGTCTTGCTGAATGTGACAGTGTAAACAGCCATGTTGGAGCTGAGTCACTGAGGCTCTTTTTGTAGTCAGTGGAGAGAAAGAGGAGTTCAGTTCCTCTCATCCCAAAGCAGGTTTCTGACAAGGTTAGCTGAATTGTGATCTAGATGTGCCTGTTAGGAGTGTTGGGGATGGTGCCTATGATGTCCAGGTGTAGGTCACTGCGGTACATGTCTGAAGTTAAGCGAGGTGAAGCCTGCTGTACAAGCTTCTCACATCCAGGCAGAGGTGAAAACTCCCATTTGGCTTATAGCCTTCCTCATTGTAACATGAATTATGTGTAACTTGCCTCAGTAGCTTCCAGAAGTTTTACTATTCTCTTTTTATCTAGAAATTGTGTCTGGCAGGATTGATTGCATCTGGGTTTTTTTAGGTTGACCTTTTGTTCCAAAGCATTTACAAAACTTGCTGTCAGGGGTTTGTAAGAGATTCTGCTTGACATGCATTTTATGTGACTGAGTTATCCATTACCAAGAGAACAAATACCAGTTAAGCAACTTTTATGATAGGAAGACAATAAACTCACCTCAGTTTCTTGCCATAAAAGAAACTTCTGATGTGGTTTTCTATTACCACTAGTGCTATGAGGAGTCTCTTAGAAGCAAATTCAGATTTCTTAATTGAATGGTAAAGTAGGTGCCTAGAATCCCTTTGAATCTGGCAGGCTTCACATAGCACTTGAAACTTTGTGGTGAATCTTCCTTGAAAAACATTCTGAAAGTAAAGGCCTAAATACTTTTTCCTGTCCTTTGTTTTGCCATTTTGAAGAAGAATATTTATAAGAAGTTCATGTATAACATCCAGGTAGTTATAACCTCCATGCTAAAGTTAAAAGGAGAAGAGCCTTTGCCTAGTTTAAACACTAAGCATGTGAATAATACTTAAATTATTTGGTAAGCCACTTAAGTAAAATGAGAAAATTGTGTACAAAACCAGTACATGAACTACCGGATGGATGGATGTAGTAGATGTATGAATACACTACTGGCAAACTGTGTAATGAACTACTTAGATGGGTGTATTACGTATATTCAGTTCACAGAATTTCCCTTGCCCCTCTCTGGTAAGCCAGAGGAGCTTCCGCTGTCCTTAAACTTCAGAAGCAAATTCTGGTTCTCATGATCTTGCACGCAGGTGCCTACAGGAGTACCTGCTCACATTTAGTACACAGAGAAAAGCGTCCGTATCCCCAAAGGAGCTGGGTGGTTGCTTCTGGGAAGAGTGCTCTGTGCTTGAATTCCTTATACACTGCAAGACGGGCAGAACCGTTTATGTTGCTTGTATGCTTTTAAGCGGTGTTCTTAAATTCAAGTGGATGTAAGTGCCATCCTTTGGCACTTTTGTGCTGGGCAATTTAGCGTTGTCCAGATGTCAGGCGTTTTCTGGTGTTGCTTGCCTTACCTTGCCTTGCAAGGTTTTCTGGTGTGCAGCTCTCTGCTCACCAGTCTGAGTGAAACTGGACAAGAGCTACGTGCGAGGGTACTCAATGCTGTCTGCGTCATGCTGGATACGGGTAGCGTTAGCGTTTTAGGGATTCAGATGCCTTTGCATGCAGAAGGGCAGGTATCGACAGCCTCTGAGTTGCCTAAGCAATTAGACAGCGGCTTTGTGACTTGCGCTACTGCACCTTAATTGCCCTGATTCCATCTAAACTATATTCTGGCTGCTGTATTTGTGGATCTGACCCATTACCATCAGGTAATCCACTGCCTTGAACAAAGAACTATCCTGAAACCAGTAGAGGTGTAGCAAAAGTTTACTGTATGTTAAAATGGCCATCTTTTTTTTTTTTCCTTTTTTTCTTTTTCTGAAACCAGATATTCTAAAGTTTCAGTATATTGGAAATCTTCCTTGTGTTACAGTACTTGTCTTTTGTTTCAAAGGGGTTAGAGTAAGTATCTAATTATCACATGTTAAAAATCTTTAAACATACCACATCTTTGCAGCCATACATAATAAAATTTTGTCCAAGAAATCTCAGAAAGAGACTGCGGCCAGTCTTGTGGTGTAAATATTTTTACAGTTAGGAGGAAAATTGCAGTACTTGAGTAATGCTTTAGAATTAAGATGGAAATACACACACACATATATATTTACGTATGTATGTTTGTATACATATTTTCTTTTATGTGTGTATATATAAAAGGAAAGATACTCAATCTGGATATAAAAGAGGTTTAAGTCTGTAAGCACTGAACTAGCTGCAGCTTGGACTGCGTTGCACACGAAGGTTGATAGTTACTGGGTTCTGATGGGGCTACTGTGTGCAAACAAGAGAAAGTGGAAATCAATATTCTGCTTTGCTATACTCAATCAAATGAAATAAAACCAAAAGAAGACCCAAGGGTCCTGTACAACCTAGTTCTAACTTGTAGCAAAGGAAAAAATTAAAAAGCTGGTAACTCCAGTAGATCTTAGTGAAGAAATACTGAAGCCAATGAGGTTTTCCCTGCGCAAAAAAACCTGGGGAGACTTTGGTCCTGGCAGGGCATCGATATTTTGCCCTGTGAGCTTAAGAACAAAAACAACAGAAAAAGACACTGAATAAGCAGGCAGTATTTGAAACGGTTCAACAGTCTATGAAAAATATATGTAATGACTTACTGATTCAAGGGGAGGCCAAATATTTTTTTGAATAAGAAAAACATTAGACCAGAACTTCTTTTCAAATTTAAGATTTGGATGCATCATCTTTCTGCAGTACAGTATGCAGCTAGCTTTAAATAAAAGAGTATATCTACAGAAAGCAGTCTGGCTGTGAAAGGAGAAAAGAGCTCTTGCAGAACTCTCTTGCTGTAGCTAAAGTCATGTTTACAAAACTTTTCCTTGCGGGGAGGTGGATTCTGTGTGCTCTTTTCCATAGTATCCACAGCAGGAGTCGAGGTATGGGTGCTTTAAAGCTTTAGCTTTTCAACACGGTTGGTAGTAGCTCCTACTTTTGATTTGTGGAACTCATCTCGAGGTGTCTTTTAAGACGAGGCTATTTGTGCGATACATGTTGAACTGACCGCAGCAACAAAAGATGGCCGAGACGATGGATCAAACTGCAGACCTGCACCCTCTGCGCCTCAAAAAATGTGAGCAACAGGTAATGAAGGTTCCTAAAGGTCTAGGTAGCAGGAAGGGAGGGGAGAATCGTCTTAAAGTGGTCTTTTTGCTGTACTGACTCCTTCAGTAACAAACTGCTCTTCGTGGTGTTTTAGGAACTCCACCGGGGCGTTCTCCCCGCGGCGATTTCGTTAAAGAACCCAGAATGTGGCGGGCGGTGGCTAACGTCCTGCCGAGGGCCAAAGTCCCCGGGGGCAGGGCGCGCTGCCTGCCGCCGGCGCAGGAGGGCAGGA
>NW_010576203.1:0-6317 GCF_000687285.1 Phaethon lepturus | reverse complement strand
ATCTTAAAGGTCTTTTCCAGCCTAAATGTTTGTTATGATTCTATACGCTTGACTGACAGGAAGATAGGTAACTGAGGCATTAGATAGGTAACAGAGTATGAATGTCAGTATACCCTTGTATTTTAATTGTTTATGTTCTTTCATGCTAAGTTCCGAGAAACCTGTTGCAGAATCTGTGGATGCTTCTGGTGTGTTAGCTCATGGTCATTGGGTGTATAAGGCTTGAAGAGATACAGACCTATATTTCTCTTTCTAGAAGAACTACAGTTTTTAGATTTGGTTTGCAGGAAGTTAGAATCACTCCATCTTCTGCTTTCCTGTTTCCTGAACTGGTTAAATTAGTATAGAATTATAGGCAGCAAATTAGTCTTCTCACCAGTTTGCAATGTTTTTTGATCTAAACGTCATACTCAGTATTTTTTACTCTGTTTTTTTAATATTCTGCTAGACATTTCCCTTTGATGCCATAACATGCTCCACTTGAGATTAGTACTGGTAAAAATTACATCTTAGAAGGGGACTTGCTAAAACTACGAATTGAAAATAAAAAGCACTGGTGCTGGAAAGCAGCCTTTAAGAAGCAATCTGATATTGCATGAATCTGGAAGTTCTTAGAAGGCGGGATTTCCTTGAGCCTTAACTCAATTAATTGGTTGCTGTTTTACAGTATTTGCTACCCTTTTTTCTATAGTGGGTGTTGGAGAGATTTAGAGATGTCACCAGTGCTCAGTCAGAAGTAATTCTCAGTAAATTTCATCATCAGTTCTCTTAAGGTTTTTCCGTGTAACAATCTTCATCTGATAGTATGGACAGGTTTTTATTGCTGTGGTAAAAATGGTTCTGTAGGCACTGCTGTTTTCAGATAGGATGCAGTTTGAAGCAAGCAATGTCATTTGGAATTCTAGATGACATGTTGTGTGGGTTGGCATTATTTCTTAAAAAAAATCTTACCTTTTTAAAAGAATTATTTTTTAGATTCGTTTTGTCTTTCCCAAACTGATCCAGATTGCTTTTTCTTTCTCCCTCCACTATCACTCATGTTTTATAAACTCCATGTGAAGTCCAGGCACACATATTTTCAAAGGGATCTCAGAATGTTCCTCTTTGCATGAATTTCTAATACTTTTTTTCCTTAAAGAGCAACTCCACAGATGTGTTGTCTCTTCTAAAATTCATGTCTAGAGAATCCTCCCTCTTACACTGTTCCAATTTCTCTTCTATTTTCATGTAACTACCTGACGATGTCCCTCTCTGTCCTTGGACAAACCACTGTTCAGTGGCTGTGTCCCTAAGAGTGTCAGTTGTCCAGGTGCCAGCCAGTGCCTTCTCTTCAGAGTCTTCCACTTGAAGGGATGCTTATGCAGATTTCCAGCTGTTCTCTACTGTTGTTAGAAGGGTGGTTCCCCATTTTGAAAAGACTGAAACATTTTCCCAGTTTCGTATTGTGAACAAAATTGTTTCCGTGCCCAATAATTAAGCAGTATTAATAATATTGCTTGCTGTGTGGTTTTTGAGTACTTTTTAACTACACAGTCGTGTGTATTGGTTTTTTTCCAAAAGATGTTTTGCAAACAATTTAAAATCAATAGAATCAATAAAAGCAGTGGGACTGGAAATGGTATTTATAGATGAGATCTCTCTTTAAGCTTGTACTGTTTCTGTGAATAGTATTTAACAATTACTAGAATGTAATAGAAATGCATCATCATAAAAGTGTCCATAAATGCTTAAAATGTTCATTGTTAAGTATAAAATGTTTGAAAGTTAACCTTTACTAAAGTGAACCAAACCTTAAATTTTCCTCTTTGCTTTCAAACAGCCCTGAAAAACAAGAAAGTGTGAAAATAAATGTGGAAGATACACCTGTTGTGAAATACGTGGATGCCGAAACATCTTTATAGAGGGGAATTGTGTGTATTTATGTGTGTGTATATAATATCAGTGTAGGATATTGTACCATGGAAGTGTGATTTCCAGTTTAAGGAGCGACCTGTATTTAATTCTGCCATTGTTTAGGGCACTGTAGATATGCTTGCATAATGAGAAGATTTTCCTACAAATAAGATGAGTGGTAATCACACTTCAGCTATTTATTTTATTGGAAGTTTTATTTTCATTTTTAAATAGGACGATTGTAATGAATGCATATTATTTTCAATAATCAATATGTGCATAAAAGTTAAATCAGCTTTTGCTGATGATTACTGGTCCACATGGCTTAGAATTCGCAATACCTCTGTTTATAATGTGCGCTACAGAAGTTTGTTTTCCATGCAGGCAATTACTGCTTGTTTTTGCAGGGTATACTTTTTTGTGATTTCATAGAACAAATATTAATGTGCTCTTGACAAGAACTACTGTGTTTTATGTCTCTACTATGTGCTCGTGTTTTCTGGATTCTGTCTCTTCTGTTTTGCCGAAGTGGCCTAGAGCCTTAAGTCAGGTGGTTAGTTAATCCTTAAAATATATACAAACACCATGTTCTGCTACTTTTTTTTTAATTCACTCTTGAACTTCATTATTCTCCAGTAGCAGTATGAGTGCAGTAATTGTAGTTACAGTCCCAAGTCAGTATTTGTCATTCTGTACACTCCACGTTTACACAATATAAATTGGATTTACAGACAACAATTTGGTCTATAGGATGTTCTACATACTTGCCACACTAGTACTCTTGAATTCTTTTGTTCCAGTTTTTACTTGCATTTTTCCATTGACTTTCAGAGTCTGATTTACTCAGCACTAAGACTGAAACTTTAGAGTATTTCATGTCCTCATTAAATATATTTCTTAATTAATTTTTAAATCTACTGTGTATTTGATTAAGTTAGCTGTAGTCTAATTCTGTAATAGGTTTATAATCAGTATTATTTTATGGATTACAAATTGCTGGTGGTATTTGTGTGTACAGTTCTGATCCTCTCCATTGTAAAGGGCATATATGATAGCACACCAACTTATTTTTAAACATTTTATTTATTTTAATTAGTATAAAGTTTTTATCATGTAAGATGAATTGAAAAAGTAAATATTCATTTATTAAAGTAAGTGGGATTTGGGGGGGCTCACTGATAAAGATGCAGTCAGTGCATTTATTGTACTTACATTTTTCAAGTTCTAGTGTTTAGCATTATAATATTTGAAATAATGATAATTTTATGTATAAATGAAAATCTTGATCACTTACCTGTGCAGTTTCCATTTATTAATATTTTTTGCCTTATGCCTTAGTGTTTTGGCTTTAATTTCTGAAATGATCTCTTTACGTTCTGAATTGCCACCAGCCCTTTCTGGATGTGTTACAATGGCTTTAATGAGAATCTGTGCTCATTTAAAATTAGAAGATGCTGTTTGCTTAACTCTGCTTTTGGCAAAGTTGGGAGTTTCACCATGGACCACGTGGTAAAATTCTCAACAACTTCAAAAGGAGCTGATTCTGGAGGAGGGCAGAGTTCATCTGAAAATACCATTTGAGGTGGAATTTTGGTGCTCTTCAGCCAAGTGTAACGCGGAGAGAAGATAATTGTATGTTACAAAAATAAAGCAATCAATGGGAATAAATAGAAACACTTAGAAATAGTGTTTAAGTTACACAGGCTGTTACCGTTCCCTTTAAATGTAATTAAGTAATTTTTTTTTCTTTTCTTTTTTCATTTGGCTGAATTCCAAGAAGAGAGTTTAAAGAAAGTAAATCATAGTGTACAGCAATATAAATAATGCTATCCAAGCTGTCATAACAGAGGCTTAGGTCAGTGGCAAAGCGACTGAGGTCTGCATTACCAATTTGGCTGACCTGTAATATATGTTCCTTTATTCTTGGATAATAGTGTAGCTCGTGCCTTAGCTTGAGTATGTGCTCTTTCAGAAAATACCCATGTTTCCCCTATAATCAAACTGAGAGACAGTGAAACTATAGCAGATGGTCAAAACTTTCCATATTATTAAAAAAAAAACCCAAAACAAACAAAAAACCCCCACCCAAACACCAAAAAACCCACATCTGCATGTCAGTTGTTGACTACTAGGTAGCTCTTGCTAAATCAGAGGGAAGATACTTTGAGCAGTTTACGTAGTGTTATCCTCAGTACATTACTTTTGTACCAGTTCTTCCAGTAGTATTTTACACTTCCATGTTCACTGTCCTACAACAATTTCCAAAGACAGAAAAAATTTTTATAAACCTCTTAGATTTTTAACTCTCTAATGCCAGAAATCAGGGTTCCCTGGTGCTGCACACTTCGTATCTGGCTTCTACTTCAGAAGGATTAAGTTTTGGTCAATATTACAGGAAGTGGGTATTTTTCTAGTAAAGTTAAACAGAAACAAAACCAAAGGCCCACAAGTCTAATCACAGTATTTATTTAATTTTAATTGTGTAGATATTTTAATCAGTGCCAGAAAAAACTTACAAAGCAGTTTACGGTGACCGTTAGTTCCAGTGTTCTTGGTCAGTAGCATGTTATGTTTGCACTTTTTCCCCATAAAAATAGAAGAAGATCGGGTACTAAATGCATAAAACCCCATTGATAATCTATGATTAAGTGATTTGCTGCTCATTTTACACCTTCTCTGCTTCAAAATCAGGCATAGTATTTAAAATGGCTAAGGATGTAGTTTACCCTGTGTAGATACACGTTTTTGCCTTAACAGGTGCGGAAGAGCAGTGATAATTGCTGTGCACTGATTCTTTTCATCGGGGTTAAGCCCTGTAAAAACTACGCCAATGTACTTGATTCCAAACGTTAGAGGAAAATAAACAGCCCTGCACTTTTTTTAGATGCCTTGGTTTCTCCAGAATGGATCTTAGTGCTACTGTCTATCTGGCTGCAGAGCCACCTCAGGAAGTCCCCTTTTTTTTTTTTTTGTTCTAATTTATTTATGAATACAAATGTTTACATAAAGTGTAGGTCTTAATTTTGACCACTCCATTTAAATTATCATCTAAAATATTTCACTTAAAATGCAGTCTTGTGTTTAAATTATATTCTACAAAACTCATTCTTAGTATTTTCATATGTATTACTTTTCATGCTGTTTACATATGCCCAAGTTAATTACACTTTCTTCCTAGATTAATTTTGCAGCTACAACACAGTATCTTACATGATCTTTCAGTGAAATGTTCCACATTGCCAAGTTTGTCACCCTAAAACGTATTAGGGTAGAATTTGGTGCCCTAGTGGGTTTTTTTCAGCCAAATGTCTTGGCCATTTTTTCTACATTTAATGGAAGTTCTCCTGTAAGTTAGCATTTGCTTCACCTGCATCTCTGTCTTTATATGGTAGCTTCCTAACTTGTGCCCTTTGCAAAGGCAGGTTTGACAGACTGTAAAATATATCTGTAACAAGTAGGTGTAGTGTCAAGGAACCTGCACCATTTTAAAGGGTTGTCTTGTACAGATGTTCTATAAATCATAGATAAATGGTTCACGATTTTCAGCTCACAAATGTAGTCTGTTAGATGAGCACCACAATGATTTTTGTTTTCTTTTTGCTTTATATGATTAGTAATGTTTTAATTACTCATCTAGGTCAAATTCATTATCAAGTACAGTACAAATGTGTGAAATACTTTGTTTATACCAACAGTAATTTATTTTATGGCAAATTTTAAGACTAGAGGCACACAGCTTTGAGTCAGTGTAAAAGTAGGGCTATAAATAAAGCAAATGGCTTAGTAATTTTAAGTCGATTTTATTTTGTAACATTTTTAGTGAAAACTTGTAGGACTTCTTAGTTGGCATTGAAGTTAATGTAAAGACACTTTCATATTGAATTTAGTATCTGTTGACATTTATTTGGAATAATGAATGAGTTTGAAAATCAGTACTTTTCAAAATTATTTTATTGGCAAGGCCCATCGTTTATAATGGTTTTCTTTCTATTGTTGCCAATACTCCTGTACAAAGGTGTCTTCCAGGGTTCAGCATCTGTAGTTGGACCACGGTTTTGCTTTTAATACTGATTATTTGAAATGTTATTACATACTGTACGGTTCGAATTTTTTATGACTGCTTTTCTAGTTACAATGATGTTTTCTTACTTTATAACAAAACCCAAAGCAAAGGAAAACATTATTCTAAATGGAGACTCAGTGCTCGGTTTATGCAGAAAACACAACTCTTGGACTTGTCTTTAATGTGAAAGATCCAGCCTTCGTTGTTTTAATGACTTCTAGAATAAAATTATCTTTTGTAACTTTTCAGAAAGTTCGTAAAAGCAATAAAAATCTACCGATCTCTCATAAGGCTTTTTCCGGTTTTATTACCTGCCCGTGGGGGGCGAAGGCCGCCGGCGGGGCCAGGCCCGGCTCCCCCT
>NW_010576202.1:0-6353 GCF_000687285.1 Phaethon lepturus | reverse complement strand
GTCCCTTCCAACCTGAAGATTCTATGATTCTTTGATTGTGTTTTAACATAAGAGACCGTTTCCTTTGGCATTTGGGAGCCAGGCTTTGCTGCCAAACATTTATGTCTGCAATTTCAGGACCTGTGTTAAGAGCTTTTTGGCCCACTGCATGGATGCATGCATATTCTGCTGCCTCGGGCTATTTACTGACTTCGTGTTTTTTTCTTGCCAGCAGGCTACAATATGATGGTCTGGGATGGTACAGACAACTCATCGTGCATCCTAAAGAAACCACGGTGTTACAGCTTGGGGGAAAACCTGATGACAAGACAGACAGCAAGGGAGAAACACAGAAAGGAGAAGGAGCTGACATATGCCAAGAGCCTGAGGAAGAGGAGATCTTTCCTGAAAACTGATTATACCTCACAGGTCACTTTCCCCTTGGCTTTGCCAGGCTCTCTGCAGAGCTGCTGCTCTTGGCCACCACCTGCACCACTCCTTGCTCAGCCTCCCACTCCATCCTCCTCAGCGAACGTCAAGAAGAATGTAGAACTGGCACTTCCGGCTGCCACCCAGGCCCAGAGAGACACTGCTAGCACAAACTCATCCTCTGATCTGATGGAAATGGAGCCTGACGCCATGGAAACAAAATCAGTGACTGACTCAGTGGTTTCTTCCATTTCAGCTGTTCGCCTGCAGGGTGACCAGCACAGGGAGGAGAGTGCAGGCGTTGCCATATATGTGGATGGTGGCCTCCAACCTGCACATTCTGCACATCCACCTCTTCTGTCCCTGGAGGAAGCTCTGCCTCTTCATGGGGGACAAAGCAGAGCTGCCCAGGAAACTTCCTCCATGAAGACAAACATGGCATGGCTGAGTGAGGAGAGTTCTGTGGCCAGCAGCAGCTGGCTGGCCCAAGTGGCACAGGAGGAAGTGGGTGAGGCAAAGGCAGCCCAGCACAAGGCTAGCAATGTACCTCCATTCCTGGGCCAAGAGGTGACCTGCTGCACTAACGAACACACACTGCCACCATCAGCTTCTGGCCCCACTGTGGCCTCTCCCTATGAGGTGGCCCAGGACCAGGAACTGCTCTGCACTGCTAGCAGGCAAGCAGCATGTGAGGAGCTTGTCTCAGCTCTCTGTGAAGAAAGAAAAGCTAATTATGACAGCTGTGCTGAAAACAGCAGTGACAGTGCCTTGTCACAGGCAAAAAGCAGACAAGTGATAAACAAGGAGGTCTTACGGAAAGTGCACAATAAAAATCACGTGGGTTTTCCAGATGCAGCTCAGCTCTTAACAGATTGCAGCAGCACTTCAGGGGTTATAACTCGCCTCTCCTGGCTCTCATTTGGGATGAGAACAGACCTCGTATCACCCAGTCCATCTCAGGAAAGGGTAGATATCCCACTAGAGCTTTTGGCCTTTGAGACCAGTGGGTGCCCAGGGGCTGATGCTGTCAAATGGGAGATGCAAACATCCCCAGCTGGACCATTGTTGGAGAAGGAGTTGGTAAGCAGCCAAGGGCTGGATGAAGAAGAGCCCAAAAAAGATGCAGGAAATATGGCTCACGAACAGCCATGGCCTGTTCAGGTGACGCTTCCCAGAGAACAGGTTACTGAGGTGGGGAAAGACTCTTCTCTGACTCCATCTTTAGGGCTTTCCATCTCCTCAGGCCCAATTCCCTTGGGCTCATTGGGGAAAAGAGCAGGAGACTGTGGGGCTTCAAAACACTCCTTCCTCTGCTTTAACCACAAGAAGGATAAGCAGACCCCTTCTGACCCCATCATGACCAGGTCCTTGGGTTTTTCCACAATGAAGAAGATATCTCCACCACAACTTGGGATGGAAAAGTGCAGCTGTCGGCTGTCCTATATCAGCTGCTTCCACAGGCCTGATGATAAGGGGGAATGCGAAACCACCATCCCCATGTGCAGCACCTTCCTGGGCCCCCTCACCACCCCACCATCCAGCCGCCACAGTCTTCCTGGGACCCCTGTGGGCCGTTACCCAGTCTCCACTGCTAGGAATGTAGCATGGTGGGACCCTCATGTCCAAGCCCTCAGCCAGCTGAAGGACCAGGCACAGATGAGCCCTGCAGATTTCTCCTGCTTCCTAGGCTACACCACAGAGCTTCAGGAGGTTGTGGGGAAGCTCTCTGGGAATGAAGCAACCCACCTGCAAGATCAATGCGCAGAGCTGGGTGCTGAGAGCAAGGGTGCCCTTGGCTTAGCCTCCCAGGACCTGCTGTGCAGTTGCCAGGAGCTCCTGAAAACAGAGCAGCCCCTCAAAGAGCTGCAGGGTGCCCTGAGGGTGACATTCAAGCACCTGGTTCAGCTGGCAGTGGCCTGCTTCCAGGTGACACATTGCCAGCTGTGCAGGCAGAGGCAGCAGGAGCTTGGAGCTGCGCTCGTGGATGTGGTGGGCACCTACCAGCAGCTTGTGCAGGCTGTTCACCAGCAGCTTTGCAGACAAGGCTGCCCGGATTTGGGTGCCAAGCTCCTCGCTCGCCAACACACAGCCCTTACAGCTGCCATGTTTTTTCTTCTGCAGCAGTTCAGGGTACCCCAGTTGTTGTGATGGGGCTGTTTGGTGGCACATGAGTGCACTAGATGGGGAAGAGCCCAGACATATTCCCTCTGTCCACTACCAGGCTCTCTCCCACAGGATGTTTAGCCCCACAACTTGAGAATGGTCACAGAAGGACATGTCTATGCGTGTCGGTTTAGCTCCACCAACAGCCGCCCTGTCTGGGGGGTGGTCATGGGGCAGAGCATAGTTCCCTCCAGCCTAGCTTTGTGTAATTCTGTGTACACAATCCATATGTACTATGCAAACTCGTAGAGTACTTCAGTGGCTTGCATACCTTGCCTAGGGCTTGTCCGTCACCTTTCAAAGGCCTGGCAGGCGGCCAGTCTCAAGGTGTTGTCTTAGCTGCCTTCTCTTGCCTGTGGAGAAAGACAGGAGCCTTCTGGCCTGCCCTTCCCCTCACTCCTTACTCTCCAGGCAGACTCTAAAGTAGAGGGACGTCAAATCCCACCTTGGCCTGACATGAAGAACCCAGGCTGCTTTGTCCACCACCTGTGGCTGATGTGTCTGGACTTGTAATGCAAACCTCTTCGGGAACAAAGCTATGCTATATTTAACTGCTTTTCCTTGCAAGGGCTGAAGAGAGGGTTGTCCTAGGTCAGGGAGGCAACACCATATCCTGTTTTTCTGATCTGGTTTCTGTATGTCAGCCAGCTCTTCTATTTATGTTTGCTGATGCTTGAGAAAGTCCCTGATGACATACACACACACTCCCCCTCCGCCACTACTTACAGATCCATGTCTTCCAGAGGGAAGAAGTAAGCCCCAAGACTGAAATGCCACCTTCACAGCTATGGAAATGACCCATTATGCTGGTCTCCCTAGGAGAGGGCAAGCCTCTTTTCCCAACTTCATCAGTAGCTTTCCTGTCATATACAGTATATCCCTAACTACATATGAGCTGTTTGTCCCTTAAGGTCATCTAACTGTGCATCCCTAGTGAATCAGTACTCCAGTGCTGGAGGCATGACCTTGGCCCCCTCTGATGAGGAGGGCAGAGGTAGGTCCCAGACTGCTGGTGTCTTAACTTACTTAGGGGCTTATTTGGGAGCAGCTGGTTTTCTCTGAGGGATGCCTGCTGTCACTGCAGCAGGTCAGTTGCTGCAGCCAAGTAGGCTCAGGATGGAGGGGTCTGCATCAGGCAGCAGAGGAGCATGGATGTACCACAGTAGGTGGCCAGCTCTGCCCATGCAAACCACATCTCCCCAAACACCAGGAATGCGTGAGGACAGGATTGTCCTGTGGCTCTGTAACATCTGAGGGAGGCCAACCCATTTTTTGCTCATTCTTTAATGCTTCTGGAGGGAGTATAGGGCAAGCCCTTGCAGATGAATCCTGCTGTGGAAGAGGATGGCAGCTGGGGCTGAAGGGAGTGCTGCAGCACCCCAAAGAGACTACCCTAACAGACAGGCAAGCAAACACCCACAGGAATTCAGTAACCTTTAGCAGCCCTGCATCTGCTACCCTCACAGTGTGTCTGCAGGCAGCAAGCTAGCTAACGAAGGGCAGTCTGTTTTCCTGGCCACACAGTGATAGCATGGCCAGAGTACCTTCAGCTACTGGGGGCTGCACTGCCAGGTGGTTTGAATTAGTGTGTGCTGCTGCCTAGCAAACTGGGGGGCCTCAGTTGCACTTACAGCCTCTTACACTGAAGTCCAAGTGCAGACCTCTAACTACACACCAAAAGCTGTTGAGCAGGGGGGCATGAAGATTAAGAACTGGAAGAGCCCATGGGATGCCAAAAGAGCCCATAGAGCAGAGCAAAGCAACAGGCACCGGCAAACACAAGTTCAGCCTATGTGGGGAGCAACACCCTGTGTCCACCAACAGCTTCTGCTGCAGCAGGCCCTACTGACACTCTCATGGACACAGAATTCCAGGATTTGTAAAGGCTTTTGATGTGAAGCAGAAATTAAAACACATAAGCATGTGAGATAGTGATTTAGCTTAGAAGACCTTCAAGACCCTCCTCTGGTGGTTAGACATAGTCATTGATGGTGAGTGTTTTTTGGGTGTTTGGCGCTTTTTTAGCAACAATGGCTGAGGTAACATACCAACTTAGATGCATCAAAAATGCTTTCTGCTTTGGACATGGAATGTGGCACTGCTCTTTGGGCAGGGCACAGTCAAATCCCAGGTACATTTTCACATTGGGGTTAGTGAACTTCACACATCAGTGTGTGATGATGATGCATGCATCAGTAACTGTCAGGATGCAAGGGTAGTTTAAGAGTAAACATTTTATTTTAGATTAGATGCACAGTATTAGCTATAGGCTTCAACAACTCAGCAAGTCTTCAACTCAACTGGTTTAAAGTTGTTAGGACATGGCACACCTGGGAACTGCTTCTCCACTGGGGAATCACTTCCCATCTTGTGTCCCCCAACTGGAACAGCACTGTCCTTTTCCATGGGAAGCAATTTTTGTCATCAGTGAGCTTTGCAGTTCTAACCTCACCTTACTTACTGTTTAATCAAGATGATAGAAATACCTTTATGTCTCCTCCCTGTCCCAGAACAAGTGTAGATGCAAGAGTCAGAAACACTCTAACAAGCATCTGCAAAGAAGCAAAACTGAATTCTTGTCACTTTTTAGTTGTTCATAGGGCTCCATTGGCTCGTTTCCTGTTCAAGGAGAAAAGTAATTTCCAGCATTGTGCTGCTGAGATAGGATGTGTCACTTGCGACAAGTTCCTTAAATGATTTAAACAGAGCTGTTTTCTCTATGCACATTCATGCTGGTGCCTCTGCTTGAAATTCGGAGTTTGTCTCTCTTTGCACAGCTCCTTAACATCACAAAATAAAGAGTTTTCTTGTGCATTGTCATGCTGAGGTATTTCCACTTATTTCACTGCATCTGGTAGCACATAGCCTTTTCCAGAAGAAACTCCAGCTTTCAAGGCTGCTGGCCAGCTTCGGGTCTCATAGTAAGTTGTTAAGACATCAAAGACTGTCAGGAACAGAGAGATGTACCATGCTGTGATACTCGTATCAATAGCAAGCTCTATAATACACACCCCACTGGCTGCAAAATGTCAGGAAATTAATAGTAGCTGATGCCAGAGAAGGTTAGCATGGGGTTTGCATTCCCTCTCGTTTAAAAATCTGATGAACAAGTGTTTGAGGCAACTCATCTAGGAGCAGACAACTATTTTGAAGATGACTTTGGGGAGCTCTGGCTAGGAAAAGCAGAGGCTGTCAACTAAAGCAAGGTGCCCCAGTCACCATTTTGACTAACCTGTACTGCCTGTCTGTGCTGCTGCTGCTATGACCCCTGCCATAGTGGGTCATACGTACTGTGCTTCTACCATCACTTCTCAGATGTTCCACATCAGGGCTGCCTTGGGACATGCAGTGGCCTCTAGAAGCTAGGCTTGGTGCCCTGCAGAGCCCTCCACCACCTCCTCTGATTTGTGCTGATGGAAATGGCAACAAAGTCCTCATGCCAGCTGTAAGAACTTACTAGAACTGCCCTAGGACGTGAGCCTCTCTGTAGTCCGCAGCAGAGGGGTTTTCATATTACCCAGCCACAGACTGCCAGCCAAGGTGGAGAAGCACGGGCACATCCACTGATGCGACCGGGTGGCCCAGCCCATGGTCATGACAGCCATGATGTGGCCATCACAGTGGTACAGCACATGAACAGCCCACACTGGTGTTGTGAGCCTTGTCTTGACTGAGCCTGACAGAGGCCTGACAACTTCTGTCCTTCTCCCTTGCCTGGGACCTTGTGTGACTTGTAGGAACAGCAGTCTCCTCACATCACAGAATCACAGAATCACTAGGTT
>NW_010576201.1:0-6234 GCF_000687285.1 Phaethon lepturus | reverse complement strand
TCCAACCTAAATTATTCTATGATTCTATGAACTGTTGTACACCAATGGAAAATAGCCAAGTCTTCTGAAAGTTAAATAATTTTTATATGGGGTATTTTGAAGCCTGTAGAGTTACATCTATATGAGAATGAAAGCAATGCTGAAGTCTGGGTGAAACGAAATTTTGCATGAGCTTTTTTGGAAAAGTAAAAAAAAAATCTACTTTTATCCATATTGAAAAGGGTTAATTGAAGTTTTTCAGCCTGGAAGCAGGCTGAGTCTTTTAGCAGTAATATATATTAACACAATAATATTCCATTGGTTTAATTTTTGTCTAACAATTAAATGCACACATTCCAATCAAAAAAATATAGAACATTAGGAGTAACTGGTTTTACTTGGATACCTAAAACTAGATCCCTACATCAAATGGTCTTGGTACGGCCAATGAGACAGTTGGTGCCTTTAATTACTAGTTGCTGAGACTCAAAGTGCGTCCCATCAGGACAAGCCTGTAGCTGTCACCGCAGTATTCTGTAAGACACTCTGGGTGATTATTCATTTCTAGGTTTGCTCTCTTCCTAGACCAATACGATGTTCATTAAAGAACAGAATTACGAGCTTCACAGTTATTTTCCATTAAAACTGTAAAGCAAAACTTCAAGGGGAAAAGAACTGTGTGTGTATGTGTTTTCTCTAACCAGGGAGTTCTGATCCAGGGTAGATACTGTTTTTTTATATAATTATGAGTGAGGCTATAAAAGAAAAAATGACCCCATGTAAAGCATGTACATTAATCAAACCCTGTGCAATCTGAGCCACAGAAGGAGCAACAGAGAGCAGCAGCAGGGCAAAATGCACTGTAATTCATACTGACCAAAAGAAACTGTTCCATGTCTGTTCAGCCAAATCATACATGTCAGTTTCTGAAGGCAAAATGAAGTAATGATACTGTAACGAACTTAATTTGTTTTTCATTTCTCCTATAGTCTCCAATCTTTCAAATGGCTTGTTAAATCCCCCAAAGCTACATATATAACAAATTTTTGACAGCTGAGTTTATGGATTTGTTCATGCATCTGATTGGGGGTTCCAGAACGTGTCTAATAAATTTTCGTGGGAGCAGTCCTCTGCAGTCCTTCTTGCTCTGCTGAACTCTCCTAATTTTGATTCATTTTGTTGGCATTTTAAGCTGAAAGCATAAAAAAAAAAGGGGGTTGTTGCAAAGTCTTCATTGGGAATATGCCATCCTGGCCAAAACCTGAGGAGAGTCTTTCTTGCTATTCATATTCCTTCACTATTCTGTCCCTCAGTTCATGCCTCCAATAAAGAGGATAATGAAGCCCTAATCTTCAACAATTTATTTGACAAATCTAAGAGGCACTGGAGACAGGCGAATAACAATCATATTCCATAAATTTTACTTGCTTGCACTTCACAGGCTTTAATGGATGTGTTAGGGATGCCAAATGTGGTTCTGGAGCACATGACTTGGTTAGCCACCTCTCCCTCAGCTATAGAAACAATTCTTGTCCAGAAAGCCACTGTGTTTCCAAAGGCTGAAGAACAGGAGTGTGCAAAAAGAACAGGTAAGATGAAGACCCTGTCTTTAACAGGACTCAAATCAGGTTAAGAAAGTGTCAAACCGAGTTAGACCCATTGCTCTCATCCTTGTAAGCAAGGAAACATTTCTACCACAAGCCGGCACCCACTGAGACCTTCTCCACTCAATACCAGTAGCCAGTTTGAAGGCAGAGGGCAGGTAAATTAAACTGCCTCCACAGGGTGTGGAAAGATTACCGGTGACAGACCCTGTGGCTCCCGTTCTGTAACACCTTCATGGTGTCATAAGGCATTGAAAGCAGCAAAAAAAACCCCTGAGGTTGTTTCCACACTGCAGGAGTTCCCCCCGCCGCCCCCCGCCTCCAAAAATGCGATACTGTGTTGTCCGTGTTTCTCTGGTCAAACACGCTTCTTTGACAAACCATTTTAAGATTGTGTTCTGGAAAACCCAAAGCATTTCTTCCGTACTACCTCAGCCTTCCAAGGAATGAAGAACAGATTTTGTTTCCTGGCTCCCTTAATTGCATCCGAACACTTCCTAGAAAGTGTAAAAAGAAGCGTCTGTGTCCCCAGCCAACCTCACAGGACCACCTGGTCAGTGCAACTGTTCAGTGAATAAGATCGCCTGTGTGGTTCTGCTGAGCTCCTGTTACCACCAGCCCCTACAAAATAACCGGGTGGAGAACCTATGCCAAAGTCCAGAGAAAGTTTTAAGTCTGGAGTAAGATTTTTACCATGTTCTTACACAGTGTTACCTCATGGGTTGCTTTCTTCTCCCTCTGCGGTAGTATTTTGAGTCTATGTTTTGCCTGCTGGAGTCGGGCACTTGGGTTTCTATTCTGTATGCCACCGGCCAAATGTTCAAGCCAACATACTCACGATGGCACGCTCACAGCTCTTTTCCAGGCTCTTATATGTCAAGAGGTATAAAGCATGCGCAACTGCTACCAGCTGCCCTCTCATCCTACTCCATGGACACCAAAAAATGCAGAACCTGAAACTTAGCAAATGGATGTATTCCAGGATTTGGATGAAGAAACTGAATCCTTCTTCAGTCTATGAGATACTTGAACAAAATGATACTGTAGGAAGGTTTTGCACCATAGCTGGGTGAAATGAAGTTTGAGGAAAGTAAGTGCTAATCTCCAACTGGAAATAATTTTTCAGGTCTGTAGCATTTTGCTAATTAATTAATTGTACACACATTTTATTATAATTGGCTAATTCTCTTTTTAGCTCTGGCTGATGATAGTACATGTACATACATACAATAACCTTTTACATGTACTGGTCACTCGAGCAATTTGGATTTAACCTTATTTCGGACTGGTATTATTACCCTTTGCTTCCTTTCTCTTGCAGGTTTTGATTAACTATAGAAAAGCCCTGTGGTTTTCAAGTTTCTTCTACAGTCTGTTGCATGGAAGTTCAGCCAGTAAATTATTTGCCTGGTTTTCTTTCTCCCTTCCTTTATTAATTTACTACAGAAAAGACACAAAATTAGTCAGAATTTATCCTCATGAAAGCTGATAATTGCTCTTAAATCGTGAGCATCTCAGTATTTTGTCATTCTCAATGTGTTTGCTAATTACTATTCTTAGTAATGAGACTATGATCACTCGTTGGTATTTCTTTGGAATTTCTTTAGCATGATTTCAGTCTTAGCAATATTTCTGTTCTTTAGGATAATGCAAAAATAAAATATATATAACTTAACTGGTATTCCTAGGGCTAGAGTTAGAGTCAGGGTTAGGTTTCATCTCAGTGTGGCACAATAAATATGAGATGATCACTCGTAGATATTTATTAACAAGTCAGCTGTTCCATTCTTTATCACTCCTGGAGGAGAGCCATCCAGTCCTGATGGTCACTGTAAATGTCTATCATCTCAAGTCCTTCTGTCACTTATTCTTATGCCTTCACAGTTGTGTTCTGCTTTTGCTACCCGTGAAGAGGGATGTCCAAGTTCAATAAACATTGAAATATTGCCACCAATCCACAGTCATCCACAGCAGTCGGAGCTAGTGCCCTATGTTCTCTTTAAGTATAATAGAAGGAAACAGAGGAATTGTTTCTCTTACTTGCCTAACTTTTCACAGGCATTCATTTTAGGATGACACAAATCAATTTTGACGGTACATTTCCCTGATTATAAAAGGATCCTACAATGACAATCTAAGGCTAAATACTTTACCTTCAAACACCTAAATTAAAACAAATGAGTTCCACCATTTCCTTTCAACTGTCATAGGGAATGCACCTGCCACAAGCAAACACACCCTCGCCTTGTCACAACCGGTGGCATAAGCTCAAATCTGATTCTGTCTACAATCAAAAATGGAGATCGGCGTGTCCATATTTCCTCACAAGGCATTTGCCTGACAAAGGCACTACAGTCACCAAAAAATTTCTAGTCCATCCACTCTGAAGAGTACCGGTATAATCAAGCACATACTTCAAGCGTTCCAGTTCAGAGTTTATTGTAGCTAAAAAGCCGATGAAGTGGGTTTGCTACCCTGACCTATGGACTGCAGTAGCCCAGCCAAAAGAAGAAATTCTGTTCTCCCTGGCAAAGGGAAGGAGCAGGCAGCTGTTGAAATGCTTATAGTCTAAATCACCTCAGCTCTTTAGTCCAGTGCAGGTGAGTCAGGGACCTAAAAAGACCAACACTTCTTGGCACAATTCACAAATTCTGCTTGGAAAGAGAGTAAGAAGTGATCCAATGAACATGGTTCAGCAAGGGGTAAAAATGCAGAATCCCAACAAAGAAAAGCAAAAATATACCTTGTAGAAATTTTTGAAATCCTAAATAATAATTTCCCTTTTTCTTAAAAAGCAGCAAATCCTCTCATATCTTGACAAAGTAGGCAAAAAGATTTATTTCTATAGCAATAGTACCTACAGGTTGTGGGTAAGACCCAAAGCCTTGGCTGTGTCGGACACCGAATAGCATGTAGTACCTATCCTGGTACACTC
Organism: Phaethon lepturus; assembly: GCF_000687285.1. NCBI lineage: Eukaryota > Metazoa > Chordata > Aves > Phaethontiformes > Phaethontidae > Phaethon > Phaethon lepturus. Next base: position 1,716 of record NW_010576201.1, on the reverse strand, counting down.
TCCTCACCCTCAATTCAGAACATGTGTAGACGCATTCATGAAGCACCATCTGTAGCTAGTAAGCATGACCAAGAGATCCAAGTAATGTGCCAGCAAACATGGTTACAGGAATTTTGGATGAGGGCATGCTGTTGATGACATATATATCCAGCTGCCTGGGAAGGCATGCTCCTGTCCCTGGGAAGTTTATGTTCCCAACTTTGGGTCTGCAAGCTCTTAGCCCTGTGCCCAACTTTGAGCACATCAACATTTTCCCACCCCACCCTGGAAATCAGTTTGCACATTTGAGGTTACAGAGGTATGAATGTCTGTGCAGGTTCTGCCCTGAGAAAGTGCCTAAGGTGAAGTGGAAAGAGGCAATAAATGCATCCCTTCTTACTTTTGTGTTGACGGTAAATAAACTTCTCATCTCCCCATTTGCCCCTTTAACGTAAAGGATGTTTTTAGCAAACTGTATGAGTATATTCACATTGGCACAGAACGACATGTGTGTGTTGTGTGTTAGAAAGAAAGCATTTTCAGAATTAGAAAGCCACCATCTGTACATGTACATATTCAGTACGTGAAACCCATCTTGTGGAATTCTGCTGAAAGCTCCCAGCAGCACAGAAAGAATTTTGAGTGTAGGGTACAGCCCCAGAAAGGTTTCTCCTTGCTGGCTGCTCACCCAGCTACAATCAGGGACCCAGAACCTCTTTAAATTTCTTCATTGCAAGTGGATTCCAACGCTGCTGTTTTAATTAATCTCTTGAGAACACTTACCAGTCACAAGCTTTACCTGTTTCCTCTTTAAAGAAATGAGACCTCACAGTTCAGCTGCTGCAGGACCAGAGACTCTTCATCCTTATACAGATTCTTTAGCAGCCCTTTGCCCATAGCTCCAAGCTTGTGAGCATTTGGGTGTTTCATTTTCTCACTTCTGCCACCTGTGGCAGGGGAGACAAAGAATCACAGACTTGTAGGCACTCCAACAATCATTTTCTTTTGTTTTAACTAAAGGAAATATTGCAAGAACTGTGCAAAAGCTAAAACTCAAGTGCTATCCTTCCAATTCAATCTTTTATTTTCAGATGCTGTGGCACACATTCAAGGATGGATAAAGAAGGGATGAGGAGATGCTCTGTGACGAACAAAGGCACCAAATCAGTTCACAAACACAAAAACTGGACCATTTTCAAAAAAGTCAGGTGCACAGTGAGTGGAAGCTGTTCCAAGTCTCATGCTTATATAGCAGCCAGCAGATGTTGCACATCCATGTCTGAGCAACCAGCTGTCTTCTCATCAGTATTAAGTGTTCAGCTGACATTAAAGGGACAGACAGAATTAAAACTGAGAGCTCAGAAACCTAAGCAGCTTTTCTGAAGTTTGCTATATCTACAAATTATTGCACGTGCTTCATTTTTCCTCAAACAAAGGTATTAATGAGCATTTTAAAAAATAGAAGAATCATGAGAAGAGCAGCCACGGACACATAAACCACTCAATAATAACATACAAATATTCTCAAGCAATAAATGTGGAAAACACATATGAAAACAACATCATAAAATTTGAAGACATTAGTGTAAAAAATACAGGAAAGAGACAGAAGCGACTGCCAAAGGCCTTTGAATTCAGTCCTGTTAACCTCTTCCCCTTCCTGGATTTTGTGACCTGCTTTGTGAAGTAGTTACAGATTTGCGTACCATATCTGACAGCTCAAAAACAAAAAAAAAA
>NW_010576200.1:0-6267 GCF_000687285.1 Phaethon lepturus | reverse complement strand
TGGACTAGATGATCTTTAAAGGTCCTTTCCACCCTAAACTATTCTATGGTTCTATGAAAGTAAGGGCTCAAACTTCTATTTCACAGCTGACAGTAGTTCAGAGTCTGTGCCACTGGGATTCTTCCTTTCCTCTTTACAGTAACAGTTAACTAGGTCTTCCAGAAAAAGAAATGGAAAATTCCAGTCCCAATCTTGGGATGTTTATATTTTATAAACTAATTTTAGATACCATGTTTTCAGATATCTTGTAGTTATTCTTTTAGGAGCTATGTGTATCTTTTGTATTTATTTTCTTGATACGTTTATCTTCTGTGTCTTTTGTTGCTTTAGTTCATTTAAGAATATATGCTACAGCTTTTGGAACAATTGCAACAGCTACTGAGAAAAACTATTCTGAAATCAAAATGACAGGTGAGATTTCAAATTTTGTAAAAGCCATATTGTTTTACAAAGTAATTACCAACTGCTTTTTAGAAAAACCGCTGCCAGTTTTAAGGAAACTGTCAATATGCTAGATAGTTCCTCTTAGCAGATGCATTAACATAGGGTAAAATTTGCTGTACAGATGGGCAATGCAAAACTTTTTCTTTAGTGTCATGGAGGCTGGATTCCTACTGCGTCTCATTTTGACTACAATGCATTCAGTCTGTGGAGTTTTTTTGTCAGTGCTTAGAAATCTGATGTGTTACAGGGACAATACAGAGTAACATCTCAGTTGGTTTATTTTGTGGGTGGGTGTAAGAACTAAGAAGCTGGAACTTCCAAAAAGGTAAATGCAACAATTGACACCAAGTCTTGCTATAAAAGTCTTGTTTGCTCAGAGGACCATTGTATATACAAAGGTTTTGAAAAATGTATTTTAAAAAAAATCTTTCTGAGTATTATTAATATCTTTTACTTGATAGCTATGGATAATTAGATCAAATTCACTGGAGACCAACAGTAGGCTTATCTGACTTGACTTAAAAACAATTCCAACAAAAGATAATACCAAAAATGCAAATTCAGCATTGATACTTGGACAATTTTACTATTTTTTGATATAACTTAAGAAATTTGCTGTTAAAAGGTGTGGTTATTTTACTTTGATGTCACTTTGAATTGTTTCTGCCCGTATTAAAGAAAAATTGATTATTTTTTTTAGAGAAAATGTATGCAGTAATTTCTGCTTTCTTTTGCTGTTACTGTGATTTGCCTTGTTGATCAGCTTGGCCAGTCCCAAAGTTAGCAGTTGCTTAGATTGGATTAATTTGATGAGCATGCAAGTGACCCATTTCAAATTTGAGCTGTTAGAGAGCAGTAGTAATTGATTGAATAATAAGTACGATGGACATTTTTAGACTTGTTTGTCCTGTTATTAGAGAAACTGGGATTAATAGTTTTACTCCAAAGATTGCTTAGAGTGCTAGACTCTTTCTCCTCACAGAGATATGCGTTTCTCATTTTTTATGAGGAATGATATTTTAAAAATCCAATAAACAAATTTAGACTACATAGATTAGGCTGGAGACTGTTACCCAGTCAAGACGGCATTCTGGAGAAGAGTTGAGTCTCTGAGCGGAAGCCATATTCTTACATTAGTACTTAACACCTATCCTCTGTATTGCATTGCACATCCTACATGCACTGCACAAAATTACTGTTGAAAGTACATTCTTAACTTTAGCCTGATGAGAATGTTTAATGATGCATTAAGAGCATTTTAGTAAATTTGATAGTTTGAAATTTTTATTTATCATAAACATACAAAATTATATCTGAAAGTTTTACTTAATTAAGTGCATCTTATCTGCATAGCAGATAAATTGGTAGCCATAGTGTGTGTCAGTTCTGAGATCTGAATTACATTTCATTATTCCAGTAAGTTAGAAAGTCATAACTTCATAACATAGACTGTAATACAAGAAGGCAATAATTCCTCTCCTGCATTGCTGTTATATGTTAGAGCTGAATGCATCAAATGTTTTTTGGTTTGTGATCAAAGCCAGATTTTAAAATTAATATATGTGTGTACACATAAGACAAACAGTTATTGATGCTTCAAAGGCAAACCCCCTGCACTAAGCTTGAGCATGATTGTTGTATAAAACTTAAGCATACTGTGTGTAAAGGAATATGAGGGGAAAAAAGTTAAGAGGCAGTACGTTAAAAGCCTATTAAACTTCAAGACATTTAAAAAAAACAATCCAACCATTATATATGTACGTTTCAAAACAAACATGATATTTTCCAGTGTTTGTTTGAATGATCCAAGCCAATTCAATACTGTATTTTTAGACTAGTATTAAAGGCCAACCATTTTAAAGTGATTTCTATTTATAGATAATTTTGTGTTCTGGTGAAGATAATTTTATTCAGGCTTTTGGCTGCAAAGATTTTCTATATGGTATGCCTATCGTAAATTAGATGAGTTATTGGCACACTAAACAAGTACAATCCATACAACTGTAACAGTTGATGTGGAAGTTGTTCTAAGAGACATATCCATCTGCTGTATTTTTAACACAGAAAGCATATTAGAGGTACTTCACAATGATACTTGATTTCATGTTGGAATTGCTATCTAGCAGATCATCCATATAAATGACAGCATATAGAACTCAGTGGTCTGCATTCTTCCAGAGTCAAATCATTTTGGAAGGACATATTATAGAGAAGAATGATTACACTAATGCCTGTGTTGAATTTGGTTGATGAAGCAGCATTTAACCTTTCCAAGAAGCATGTCAGTAGCAGCCAAACTGTTTTGTCATGTGGCTGTTAGTCCAGTCCTGTCTAGTGCACACTAACCATTCTATAATACTGCTTCTCAATACTGAAGCCTACAAATAACATATAAAACAGTGAATACCGTTTTCTTGAAGGTATGACATTCAGGAGTAGCACTGGGTTCCACAACTAGTATGCTAGCATGTTTTTAGATGTAACTTTTGAGAGACAGTAATAGAGTTGATGGCTCAAAACTCGATTATGGGCTGCAGAACTATGCATTCAATAGTTTGAGCTATATACCCTACATTTTGACTTATCATAATTATAGATTGCATATAAGTGCAATAATGGGTAATGATGTTCTGAAACACGTTGCCATTTGTGTGTCTCCTGTCAAAAATAATAGTGATGACCCCACCCTTATCTCCATATATATCTTTTTTTGTTAGTGTACTACAGTCTATTAAATTGACATTGCTGGATTTCATTGGATACAGCTGATGTGCTTTGGTTGGATTGCTGTTAATCTTGAGGTTGTTTCTATCAAGTTCTATATTTTCACAAATATAATATTTGCCTCAGATGATCTTTATCTTTGTACAAGTGTAACACCATGACATCAAGCAAGTAAAACCACCCTCAGCTGTTTCAGATGCTCACATGTTTTCTTCTCTTTCCCAAGCTAATTGCACAGCAGGTTAATTTCCAGTCTTTTGACAAAGTTAATTCCCTGTGGGAAGGGAGAAGTTGTTGTGAGACAGGAGCTGGGCTGTCTAGGATTGTAGGATTGCTGGCATGGAGGGAGAGAAGGAGCCCTGGACCAAAACATTTTGTACTACTTGTGCAGACACAAAACTAATGTTGCTGCTGAATTAGTTTTTCCATGGTATTTTGTTTTGTGGTTTTTTCTTTTTTTTAGCAGAATTCCTGCTACGGGTACTAGAATACTTTGTTTCAGCTATGCTGCAATGCTGCCACATAGAGTGGACATTTGAAAGTTCTTATTATATGTGCTTTGTAACTGAAATCATTAGTTATTTCCAAATAAGATAGGCTTTATTGGGAACTGTAAACAGGAATGGAATAAGTGCTTCTGAAAATGCTCCATTTTGTAGCTAAAATACATTGCTTGCACCCACCCCCCAAACAACACACATACACAAAACCCCAACACAGCTACTGATCTTGTGTTCAATATGTTAAACTGCTGTAATGGTTGACACCGTATGAATGTTCAATAGGTGTCTCATGTAATTAGTCTACAAAAAAGACTGTAATTTTTTTTAATCTTATAAATATTTGCATGTTTTACGACTTGATGAAAATATGTTGTTTTAAATTGTACAATAGAGCATTTTCTGTGAGCATGGAAGCATACTTACAGAACACAAATAATGATATCTGCATATTTCTAAATATATTTATCCACTTAAAGAAAAAGCAGCTGATGTTTTTAACTAGACAAATGCACTCAAAATCTCGGTAGCTGTCTTTTCATGACAGCAATATCTATTTCACTGAGCCTTCCAGTAGCTTTGGAAGTCTAAAGTACAAATGTGTAATGAAGAAATTAGCACAGTAGCTGTAGTTGCTGTCTACTGATGACCAGCTAGGAACTGAGGCGCTGGTGTCCGGGTAAAACTGAACTAGAAATTGACCACATGTTTCATCATGGAACTAGACTTGTGCAGTCATTCTTATTGATTTGGTTTAGTAAGAACATGAAGCTTAACAGCTTATAGATCTCTTTGGGATCCTTTCTTTGAATGCATACTCCAGAAAGGTAAACTTCTTTTCCCAGTGGGATAAGAATGCATGAATAAAATGCAGGCACAGACAGGCTTGAGCCTTGTTGTTGATTGGTGGTGGTGGTTGGTTTTGGTTTTTTTTTTTCCCCAGCTGTATTGCTCAGTAAGTTTTGAATCTGTGTATTTGCTATTTTTATCCTTTAGGCAGGGCAGTGCTAAAGCTAAACTATATGCCTGACTTAAAACAGAGAAAAGAGAGTTGGGAAAAAAGGCAGTTTTCACAAACACTCTATTATGAGTGATTGTAACAAGGAATTTAAAATGTATGCCACTATTGAAAAACATGAAAAATTACATTTCCTTTTATGTGAAGCTGGTATGACCTTCATTGTCTGAAATAGCAGGAAATAATATTTCTACAGTAACTATACTACACTTTTAGCCTGATGGTTGTTAAGCAGAAAGCTTAGCATGAATAAATATAGATAGAAATTGTCAGGTCACATTTCAGTGAGAGTTCATGTTGAGCAGTAATATAAATGTAAGAGCTTACAATGAAATGAAATTCATAATGTAAAGGTCAAAAGTGCCTATAAGAGTCTTTTAAGGAAAGCTGTTGGACTGAAAAGATTCCAATTTTGTTTTAATAGATGGTAACATAGTACAGCAAAACTAGGGCATTTCCGCTGTATAAAATATGATCCAAATTAGGGCCCAATTCAGCAGAAAACCTGCATCTGCTTCCATGTGGATGATCTCTCCATGCAACAAAAGCTATCTTTCCTTTTAAACAAGAATGCTGCTCTTAGGCCAAAACAAAATAAAACAAAAGCATGGGTAAATAGCCAGCTGTTATAATTTTTAACTTTAAAACACTCATTCACTGAACTTGGTATTACTGAAGTGTTTTAGTGATTTAAATTCAGACATTCTGTATTTGTACAGGTAAAATGTTAGTTTATAGTCATCACTGATGCTATGCTTGTTTGTACCTTACCTTCAGCAAGTACACTGATGTAAGAGCAGTGTAGCAGTGAGCCATCATAACCTATGAAAGAAGGTGCAGAGCTGAAGGCAGAAAATCAGTTTGCGTGGAAACTCAGCTGATCACTTCTAGTCAGCGTTTCACGTGAAGATATAAGGTTGTCTGCCCAACAGCTGTGAAGTTTTTAATGAATTATATTTAAACTAAGATGGCTTATCAGAAACCACAAGCAGTTTCAGCAGAGACAGGTGATCACAAGGACATTTCTAATGAATTTTTGTGACTTAGGAAGGAAGGACTTTAAAAATGTAATTTTTCTAAATATGCTTTTTCAAATTAAGAATGAAAACAGATAAGGTTTTGAAAATCACAGTATAAGAACAGCTGTGTTGCAGCAGACTGAAGGTACATTTAACAGAGTAGTCCTGTCACCGTCAGTGATCACTATCAGATACCTAAGAAAGAATATGAGAAAATGAAAGCTTATAGTAATGCTTCCCCCAGCAGTCACTTCTTTCAGCATTCCACAGTTCAGGAACTTTCTCAGTTACAAGCAGTATTTATCAGTTTAATAACATCAGTGAATTTTATTTTTTCTTCCATTGTTGCCTAATTGCTTTCTGAGCTCAAAACAATCTATGTGTATCCAGAGCATCTTTTGACACCAACTTTCATGTTCTACACTGCGTTAATTGTTATGTACCTCTTTTAGACACTAGATGCTTGGAAAATCTTGCTGTGAACCTTCCTTTGAAGGTTCCTTCTGTGATCCTTCCTTTGAACCATTCCTTGAATGTACCCTCAGCAAGTTTGCTGATGATA